>NC_090241.1:31575640-31875640 GCF_024489055.1 Chanodichthys erythropterus
TGAAAAACATCCCCACACCACAATCCCCCCTCCACCAAACTTTACACTTGGCACAATGCAGTCAGGCAAGTACCGTTCTCCTGGCAATCGCCAAACCCAGACTCGTCCATCGGATTGTCAGACAGAGAAGCGTGATTGGTCACTCCAGAGAACACGTCTCCA
Organism: Chanodichthys erythropterus; assembly: GCF_024489055.1. Lineage (NCBI taxonomy): Eukaryota > Metazoa > Chordata > Actinopteri > Cypriniformes > Xenocyprididae > Chanodichthys > Chanodichthys erythropterus. Next base: position 31,575,803 of record NC_090241.1, read on the forward strand.
CTGCTCTAGAGTCCAGTGGCGGTGTGCTTTACACCACTGCATCAGACACTTTGCATTGCACTTGGTGATGTAAGGCTTGGATGCAGCTGCTCGGCTATGGAACCCATTCCATGAAGCTCTCTTCACACAGTTCTTGAGCGAATCTGAAGGCCACATGAAGTTTGGAGGTCTGTAGCTATTGACTCTGCAGAAAGTTGGCGACTTTATATATATATATATATATATATATATATATATATACACTGCATATACACATTGTTTACAATTAGATTAAATTTACTTTAAATTTACTTTTTTATAATTACTACAATATTAAAAATTGAAAGAATATATATTTATTAAACTAGTCAAAATCATTTACTTATCTCAAGACAAAAAAAAAAGTAAATACTAACCCTTGCAAAACATCAGTCATCCACCTTTACCATTATGATTAAAAAATATTTACCTCTGACTGGAGAAGCTTTCTCTCTTTCCTGTTTTTTGTCAGGCAAGACTGCAGTAGATTACATTCTTTCTCGTTTTTATCTCTTTCTGTCTCCCGTTTCAAATTCATGACTGGGCGTTCATTCTGTTAATCTAGTGAACCCTCGCCTCCTGGCATCAGTTCTGCTTAAGTTGGCAAGGACGTCAAGAATGAATTACAGTCAGCCTTCCGGCGCGCAAGAACCCTGGGATGTAGAATTTTTTTTTTCTCTTATATGGAAAATGACACTGCACTAATTGCCCCTCACAGTCCTTTGTATGCCATTATCATATGCATAGACAAGCTCAAATTAATTCTCAGTAGCTACTTTAGTTGACACAAAAACCGCCAACTGTGTTTGAGTCAGCTTAGATGAAATTTGACTCGTGACTGTTTTTCCCAGGTGTGGTTATTGTGCGTCAAACAAAAGTCACGTGTTGTTTTGAAGCATGTGTTGTTGAAAACGACAACAAGAAGTAGAAACCTCAGCTTTACAATGAATGATGTACACAGTGAATGAGAACAAGACTACTGAATCAATTCAGGTGTTATGTAACAAAATGAGTGCCGAAGGATCAGTTCTCTAGCGCTTTGAGTGCACAGGCCTGGGTGGTCCATCAAATGCAGGGGGCAACAAATAGGACATTTTCTTAATAATACTGATTGTAATTTTGACAATAATATGTTTGAGGGATGTAGTTTCACATAGTAAGACTTTTAACTGTAAACATGGTAAATTTTTCATCTTATTCTGGCCCCAAGACTGCCCCAAACAAAGGTCTTAAATATGCAACTTGCAAACTTCCCAAAGTGCTTGTTGTATTAGCTAGAAATATAATAATATAATCTACTGTTCATATTTTTTTTAAAGTCTCTTATGATAACAACATTATTTGGTGTGCAGGAAACTGAACAGACGCACTTCTAAAGCCTGGAACACACCAAGCCGATGCCGACGAACTACTGGTGACGAAAGCAGACTGCGGGGTTGGCTCACGTCGGCAGCATCTGGGTCCAAAGTTGCTCTAACACACCAAACCGACGCTCGACATCGATGGCCAAGTAGCACATCCGTTCTGCGCCTGCGTAAGAAGAAATGCCTTTCCGTACCAGCAGGTGGCAGTAGCTTAACAGCCAATCAGAATGATCTCCAAAGCCGGTACAACATGTCGAATCGGCCGAAAAAACCCCGACAAGGACCAACTTCAGCCGACGGTGCAGAACACACTGAGAAAACTTAGTCGTCCGACAAACAAAAACTGCCCAATGGCCGACCGATGGCTTGGTGTGTTCCTGGCTTAAAGGGGAGCATTCACACAGAACAAATTCCTGTGACCAAAAACAGCACAACAGTATGGCTTTTAAATATTTAAACAATTTTGAATTTCACATGCCATCTTAAAGCTGCAGTCCGTAAGTTTTGCCTCTTTGTCGCCATCTCTGTTTGAAACCTGCAATTGCAGTTATTTGCGTAATTATCATCTTTACATGGGTTGTGCATCGGCACGGCTCCTCGGCGTGAATGAATCTAATGTTTTGAGGAGAATGTGTGGTCAGTCACCGCACCGGTGGATACTGTACTTCGGAATCACAGATTGTAGTCTTGGAAGTATGTCCAAAATAAGAATTTTCACTGTAAAATGTCATCTGAACAAGTAAGTAACAAATCTGCCTCTTTTGTTCTGATCAACTGAGAAAAAAAAAAGCGCTACCAATGGTGATTAAATCTATCGATTGCTTAGCTCATATCACATCAAACAGTGAAAATTATTATTATTGTTATACTTTGTTCTCAAATTGTTAATGTTAACAACATCAGCATTGCATGACTACATGTATTTAGTGTGTATTAGCATTACCTGTAGATTTCAATTTCTGTAAAGTCTGATCTCTAAAGAAAATTTGTCATACCATACAATTCTCCATCAAAATGATAACTTTAATTATTGCAGCTGCTGTGAGAAAAGGCTATAAATGATTCCTTCTTCCTGTAAACAGACGTAACATAATGACGAAAAGAAGAACAGCGGCATGCTCGAATTTCCCACGGAAACCTACCAGTACCACCCAAATTATAAAACATTACTACAAGCTTACCGTTGTGAATCGGGTTAAGGTAAAGACATCGTTTTGAACACTGGCTGGTTATGTACTTGCTCAAAAATTGATTTTGGATCATTTTTAACCAAAAAATGTTATGGACTGCAGCTTTAAAATGTCAAAACTCATGCACGAAACTCAAGTTGAACGACTAGTTGACCATCACAGTAGTAGCCTGTTACGTACCTTTATAAACATGACAAGTAAAGCAGTCAAAAACCTGTGCACCCAACTGCAAAACGCCAGCCACTGTTGTTAAACATGCATCAGGCAGTCCATGAACGATCCGTGGTGGTGTCGTCCCTGAAACCAAAGCATGACATGAATTCACGTTGTTCAAAGTATGATGGGTTAGCACATATTCAATCAACTGATATAGCGAACACTTAGGACACCAATGTCTCACGGCCTTCCGTCAATCAATAATTGGGTGACATTCAACTTCTCCTCACCTTTTGTTTGAGTTTCACAGTGGACCATTCAGCACTTTTTGGCGACCTACTAAAAACCCTTACTCAGGCTCTGCTGAACATTTATAGAGACATGCAGATTGTCTGAAAGCAAATCAGTGTCCTGCAGCACTTTTAGATACATTCTTACCTTTTGTATGTCTCATTTGCAGTTGCCAGACATCAGCAAATAGCTAAAAGAAGACTTGATGAATGGCCCCTTTCACTTCTGCCTCTGGACCCCTAACAGAATTGCACTGGATCTCCTGTATAAGCAGTTTAAAGTTCTGGACAGCGCTGTGTAGCTGAATCGCTGCCGAGCACTGCTGCAGATGTTTGTGTGTGTATGTGTGCGAGAGTGTACGTGCCTGTGTGTGTTTGACAGCGATACTGGGTGCCGAGTCAGGTCTCCTGAGCTGATGGGGGAGGAAGGAGCCTGAGATGTATGTGATGTAATTTGTGTGTGTTTCTATTCGAGTTAAAGCGTGTGTAAATTTGTGTGCTTATGTGTTTGACAGTGATGCCAATTCAGGTCCCCTGAGCTCATATGATGAAAAGAGGCCAAAACATATGTGATGTGTGCATTATACAAATATGTGTGTGTGTTTGTTTTCCTGCACATTTAAAAGAATAGAACACTAGCTCACTACTTACTGAACACTATATACTGTAAATCATATATTATTATTAAGTGAAACAATAAGCTTTTTTCCACAATAACTGTATCAGTTGTATACCACATTATTGTCATATGACCTTATACAGTGTATGTTTTATTTAAAGGGGTGGTTGATTATGATTTCATTCATTTTTAACTTTAGTTTGTAATGTTGCTGTTTGAGCATAAACAACATCTAGTGACATCACTAACCCTAAAATTTACAAAAACCCTATCCCCAGGAAGACACAACAAAGGGGGTGAGGCCATGTTGGGCTGCTTTAGAGAAGAGGAAGTAGACTGTTGTTACCATGCCGACACTTCACAAAAATTCAACGCATGCTAGCTGATGAGTTAAATCAACTCCACAGCAACTACATAAATGTATCCACTAACCATTCAGAAACGTCCAGTTGCATTCTAAAAGTTGTAACTTCTTCCTGAGTCTCTCCATCAGTGTCGATCCGGTTTGAACAATGTAAGGCTGAACACCGTTCCTGACAATCCTCATTTTGGCTGCGTGATATTCTCCAGCTTTGTTGTTGTTGAGCAACCGAAGCATGAGCTGTTAAAGCTCCGCCCTCTTCTGGAAAGGGGGCCAGGAGGAGCAGCTCATTTGCAATTAAAGGGACACACAAAAACGGCGTGTTTTTGCTTATATCCAAATAGGAGGAAATTTGACAAGCTATAATTAATAATCTGTGGGGTATTTTGAGCTGAAACTTCACAGACACATTCTGCGGACACCAGAGACTTTTAGGGCATTATAGGTCCCCTAAGTTTGGGGTCAGTAAGGTTTTTTAAAAGAAATTAATTCTTTGATTTAGCAACAATGCATCAAATTGATCAACAGTTATCAAACGTGTAACATTTATAGATACAAAAGATTGATATTTCAAATAAATGCTTTAAATTCTTTTGAACTCATACATTTTTTTTTTTTTTACTTTCTATTCATCAAACAATTTTTTTCGGGATTGTTTGATGAATAGAAAGTAAAAAAAAAAAAAAGTATGAGTTCAAAAGAATTTAAAGACATGTCAAAACATGTCAAAGTTTCCATTAAAAAATTAAGCTGTTTTCAGCACTCATAATAATAAGACATGTTTCTTGTGCAGCAAATCAGCATATTAGAATGATTGATCATTTGAAGGATCATGTGATGCTTTTTCAGTAATGATGCTGAAAATTTAACTTTCCAAAATATATTCAAATTGAAAACAGTTACTATAAATTGTAATACTATTTCACAAATGTACTGTATTTTTGATCAAATAAATGCAGCCTCTGTGAGCATAAGAGACTTTGTTCAAAAACATTTAAAAAAATCTTAATGACCCCAAACTTTTAAACAGTAGTGTATGTAAAAATGGCCTTTTGGCCATCAAGTGAGTCAAGAAAGAGACTGTGATGGATATTACTTTCTTTTCATCCACTGGAATGGTAAAAGTCAAAGCACATTGCACTGTGAAATACAATATTCTACACAATAATGCTATGTTCCATTCAAAGCCAGATGGGATAATCGTACTTGACATGTCATCTGTCTCTACGAATATCACGTAATGTAAATATTAACTCATAAATGTAATTTATTTGCTTTAAAGTCAATGTTTACCATTAACGGAGTTCATCTTTCTCAGTGCCGGGATGTTTGCAGTGCAATTCCGTGAAACTAAAGGTTTCCAAATTGGAATTTTAATGTTGAGTGCTGTTTCTTTGCACTTTTCTAAGTATAAACTTGAAAATTCCCCCATTCCAAGTTGATTTTCCAACATATACAATAATAGAATTAGTACTGTAGTATGCTAGTGTCTGTGTAACTGCATACTGTACGTCTATGTAACTTACGAGTGTGAGTAAGAGTAATTGTGAGTCTGCGAGTGCGTGTATGTGTGTGCGTGCTCTCGCGCCCTGGAGATGTTGCTCTGTTTGCTTACTCTGCAGGAGCTCAAGTCCCGCCGTCCTTTACTCAGCGCTGTTTGCCCCGCAGAGCTCTTGCCGGCTCCAGCACTGTGGGGTCCTCCTCTGACACCCCAACACTTCGGCACCCAAGTAGAGACAGACAGAAAGCGAGAGAGACGCACACAGAAAGGAGAACCTGGTCTAAGGTTTAAAGCCAAGCCAGATGCGAAAGGTAAGGTGTGTGTGTGTGAGCTCGTGCGTCTCCCTGATGGCAGCCGTGGGTCTCAAGTTACTCAGGAGGCATAAGATTACTGAAAGAGAGCGAGCTTAAACAGAACACAAGGGTGTGCAGAAATCTGATTGCAATGCAGGCTGAGAAGAGGAGCAAGGCTAGAGAGGGACAGAGGCAAAAAGAGGAGCCCCACTCATCCTGGATCAGAGTGCTCACAGAAGGACCGTGCTACCCCAGAGGTTCTTCCTGGTGGGTATTTCTTTGAGCGTTTGTCCGTGTTTGTTTTTATAAATGGGCTTTAGCATGTGATTTCTGTCCTTTGGATGCTGTTATTGAAGGGAAATGGTTCTTGATAGAAAAGAGTTCATTGGATGTGAATGGAGCTGTTATGGAAGTTAAGAAAGATAAAATAAGATATTGTGTTCCCTCTGTCAAGCAACATTATTTTATACAGTATGCACTGTGAGATCTGATTGTATATCAGGCTTTAAGAAGTGAGGAGTGAGATAAAGGTTAGAATTAGAAATAGTTTGTTGTCTGGTTTGATGTTGGATTTAAGCAAGAAGTTGAGGGATATTTGGAATTAAAATTTGGTAAAACTTTAGTTTGGGTCCGATTCTCAGTATTAACTAGTTGCTTATTAGCATGCATATTACTAGGATAATGGCTGTTTCCTAAAACTTATAAAGCACATTAATGCCTTATTCTGCATGACCATATTCTACATACCTTAATTCTACCCAATACCTAAACTTAACAACTATCTTACTAACTATGAATAAACAGTAATTTGGAGTTTTATGAGGCAAAGGTTGTAGTTAATAGTTAATTAATAGTGAGAATTGGACCCTGACCGAAAGAAAGTTTATGACTCAAATGTATATATGTAAATTTAAATATCAGTGTTAGTAAATCTTTGAATTATGTGGTTCATTATAACCAGCAGGCTTGATGCTGGATTTGAGCAAGAAGTTGAGGGATGTTTGGAATGAAAATTTAATTAGATATGTAAATTTAAATATCTGTGTTAGTAAAATTTTGAATTATGTGGTTCATTATAACTACTATATACTTAATTTTAATGTATTCAAATACTTTAAACGGATAATGTCCCTTTATCAGATAGATATTACCTGATTTGTAGCAGCACAGGTCTAACATATACATTTTCAATTTAAAAGGAGAGTTCTTCTAAAAATAACAATTATGTCATAATTTACTCACCCTTATGTCATTCCAAGCTGTATGACTTTTTGTGGAACGGAAAAGAAGATATTTTGAGAAATGTCTGCTTTGTTTTTGACCATACAATAGAAGTCAATGGTCACCAAAAAATATCTTTTGTGTCCCACAGAGGAAAGAAAATCATACAGCATGAAACGACATGAGAGTGAGTAAACGATGACAGGTAAACTAACTCTTTAAGCTGAAAATGTATGTTAGACGGCCTTCTGTGCTGCTACGAATCTGGTAATATCTGTCCGACTTGAGACTAAGACAGCTATAGCATATTGTCTAATTATATTTCTGTGATTCGAGCCAGGAGGATGATTTGTGATGATTCAGATATACGATACCGTATTTTCACAAAGTTATACATACAATCTATCACATACAGTACAGTACTTATATAATGTGCCTGTACATGTGCACATGGTAGTGACCAGCCCCAGAGGTGCTTAAAACAAAACAATGGGTTTGTACCTGTGATGCATGTGAGGAAACTTTCCCACACATTGGTGATCAATCTTCTAGACACACGTGAGCACACACACACTCAGGCGCAGTTGAAGGATATAGATGTCATCTCTGTCCGTGGAGCGTTTTCACATCTTCAGCATTTTCCCCAGACTAAGCACTGCAGGATAAGGACGGAAGCATTTGTTTGTCACTTGTAACCTTTGTCCAACCTGTCCTCGCAACATTACTGTACCGTTATATGGGAATCTCTATAAAGAACTGTAAACCCTGCAGTTGTGCTGATATCATACTGTGTGTGTGTGTGTGTGTGTCTTATATATATATATATATATATATATATATATATATATACACACACACACACACACACACATCAATCAAGTCTCACTTAATTCCTTTTTGTCATTGAACAGGTATAATGAGATTAGTTTCCTTTGCTTTCACAAGGTCGTAGCAGTTACAGTTGAATAATGTAGGAAATAAATAAATATAAAGAAGTACAATAAATAATAAATAAACAAAAGGTGCAGAGTGCATGGGATATGGTTAACAATGGCAGCACAAAATATTACAGTTGTGTAACATAAGTCTGTCTGAGAAGAGTATACTAGGAAAATAAAGGCGGTAGAGAACATTTTAGACGCAAAATGCGTAAAAACAATGTTTCTTGAATAGAATATATGTAAATGGATAGTTCATTTAAAAACAGAAATTCTGTGATCATTTAATCACCCTCAAGTTTGTCCAAATTTTTATTTCTTCTGTGGAACACAAAAGAATATATTTTGAAAAATGTTGTAAACAACATTGAATCCCAATAACTTTCATTGTTTTTTTGTGTTCTGCAGAAGGATGACATGCATTTTGGTTTGGGGAAAAAAAATGAGAAATTAATTTTGGGTGAACTATCCCTTTAAGGTAGATCCAGATACTGTACAGTGGCATAGATATTTGGCCGCTACAGCTGGGTTTATAACAGTAACAGTTTAAGTACTGTGATGCAGTTATTCATCCTTGGGCAGTTTGAAACTTTTCCTGCAAAACTAAACACCAGCACTGCAGACATGAACTTACCATATAAACTAGGTGCATCTTGCCAATGCTCTAAAAAATGTGGCCAAATGAAACAGAACGCTAATGTAACCCACCCATCCAACAATACTCCTCTGACAATGGAAAAGATAGGCCCTGCTGTATACTAATAGGGTCAATGGAATATAACGCGGAGCGAAGGTGAGAGGTGTGCGTTACCTTCCAGTGTAGCCACACAAGCTGTCATGGAGCCAGAAGCTTTTCTCTTTGGCGGCTGTGGGTTCTATGGTGTCAAGTGGTACCAGGGGTAGCTGTTTAAATCCTCTGTTCAGGTTATGGTTACCTGTCTCTATTAAACTCTGGAAAATAGAACGCTGTAGATAAGAGGCCTGAACTACACCTTTGACCTGTACCTTTGACCCTGGCAGAAGGCAGACCCTGAGAGGAACAGTACTGGAATACAAAAGCGGTTTTAGTCAGATTTGGAATGTTGAATGTGTATATTAATGGAATGTTCTGGGCTGAACAACGTAAAATGTCATAGATGCTGTCGATTAACACTGAAAATAATTTTAAGTCGCCCATCAGATTGTACAAACAAAATAGTTAATTTAACTAATATTGTAATGTAGGTCACTGGTGCATAGAAGATCGCTCTTGATGTTGTACTTCCAATTGGTATAAATAACTTGTACAACTTAAGTTATGTTTACATGAATTAAAAAAATACATATTAATTATAAATAAGTTAACAATCCATTAAAACATAATGCACAGAAAACTTCACATTATAATTAAAATGGAAGTTAATGGGGCAATTGCTTTAGAATAAATTCCAAAATAATAATAATAAATAAATAATAATAATTAAAAAATAACATAAAATTTGTGTAATTACTTGAAATTAAAACTCAATAACTAATTTTGTGAATATGTAAAGCTGGTAAACACAGTGACTTTCACTCCATATGTGCAAGGATAACAGAAAAGGAAGTGATGTAACACACATTGCTGAAATACTGTACCTGAATACCTGAAACTCCACCTACTGGTAACAGATAAGAAGTTCATCCACCTAGAACAGTAGTCCCACAGATAAAATAATGATTGAAGCGATTTTACAGCTTAAATAACACATTTTATATTGAATCAATTAAATGAATGTGTCTTTTATAAATAAATAAAATACATTTTGGTTTCTTTGTAGTGTTCGTTGTATTTGAATAATGAGTCAAAATTACTGTTTATGGGAACCGATGGCAAAGAAGCTATCAAAAATACTAACATAAATATTAATATTAAACATGAAACATTAAAGGGTTAGTTCACCCAAAAAAGAAAATTCTGTAATCATTTACTCATCCTCATGTCGTTCCAAGCCCGTAAGACTTTCGTTCATTCAGTACTACTCTGACGCTTCAAAAAGTTCATAAAGGGATCGTAAAACTAATCCATATGAATTGAGTGGTATGGTCCAAATTTTCTGAAGACACACGATCACTTTATATGTGACCCTGGACCACAAAACCAGTCATAAGTTGCACAGGTATATTTGTAGCAATAGCCAACAATACATTGTATGGTTCAAAATTATCTATTTTTCTTTTTTGCCAAAAATCATTAGGATATTACGTAAAGATCTTGCTCCATTAAGATAGTTTGTAAATTTCCTACTGTAAATATTGCATTTATTTCCCTTCATTAGTAATATGTGTTGCTAAGTACTTAATTTGAACAACTTTAAAGGAGATTTTCTCAATATTTAGATTTTTTTGCACCCTTATGACTCAAATGGTTTTGTGGTCCAGGGTCACATATGATGAACAGACTGAATTTAGGCTTTTATTCACATATAAACATTCATCAATGCACACATCAGATATGGTAAACGGAAGCTCAAGAATGCTTGCCAGACGTGTGAGAACCAATAAGGTAAATTCTCATATGTTAAGCAGCACGATTGAGCTCCGTAAGAACCAATGAGTTTTGTTCTTGTGCATCAAGCAAGCATGGTTGAGCTCCTGTTTATGTTCGCTGATCAATACTTATAAGTGGTAGTTGTGTGGACTGTCAGTGGAGGGGCAGAAATCTCTTAAGATTTCATTTAAAATATCTTCATTTGTGTTTCGAAAATGAATGAAAGTCTTACGGGTTTGGAACGACATAAGTGTGAGTAATTGATTACTATTTTTTTCATTTTTTGGTGAACTAACCTTTAAATTTATGTTTGATTCTGACTCTCTCCCAAAACTCATGCCAAATATGTCTGTAACCACAGGCTTGTGTCTGCTTACAATTTTTGAATCTGACAAAGGTCTCTTTTGTTGACCAATAATAATTCCATAGGCAACGCAGCAGTGCAGGTACAGGACTACTGCTGTTTTAATGCCTGTACTACAAAACAGAAGATGTGAATTAAATTGTGTGTGTGCTGCAACATGAAACCATAAGGGAGAAATGATGATTAAGTGCCGTTCTCAGCTCTCAAGCACACTTGGCAGTAGACAGAGAGGACAGGAAAACATGTTGAGTTTGAATGCATTATTTATGTTTGTTTAGGCACATTCAAGGAGTTTTCAAGGAGAAACTTATGCTATTAGTTGTATCTATTAGTTGTATATCTTTATAGTATTAGTTTAAACAAAAATGAAAATTCTGTCATCATTTACTCACCCTAATGATATGATCTACGCTATTAAACCTGTATAACTTAAAAAGTGCCATTTAAGTATCACAATATTTGTTCAATTAAGTCGTTATTCACTGAAAATCATTTGTGACTTTTTTGGTGTAAATGAGAGTTTGTGAGAAAAGTAGAGCTAACTGATTCATTTGGTAGAAGAGTTGGATTTGTTTACATGAGGTTTGAATGATTTGTTAACACATCCAAATGATCCGATGACTGTTAAAGTCACTATTAAATTTCAGTCTGTTTCTCATACAGAGCTTCAGAAGACGTGGAATATCACGCTCAAGACTTTCATTATACTTTCATGATAGTTTTGAAAGCCTCGAAAAGAAGGTCAAACAGATTTAAAACAATAAGATGGTGAATAAATGATGAAGATCTTAATTTTAACCTATAATGTGTATGCTTGATTTTGAATGGACTGCAGGTGTGTGCATCATGTTAGCTACGATTTTATACTTTGATTAAAATAATGGTGCTAAAAATGAAAATCTCTATTTGTTGCTTTTTCGTTGTCTTGTTGTAGAGTTTACATTACTTTAGATTGCTTTGTTTCCTAGCCTGACTAAGGTGCAACCTTATCTTCCATGCAATAACACAACTGGTTTGTTCCCTTTGTCTTTATCTGCAGATCAGGTGACACTATCTTGGGATTCGGCTCTCTGCTGCAGAACCAGCCTGAATCTTCCCTGATCTCTTCGCACTTTGAGGTGCTCAGTGGGCTGGCTGGCCTGTGCTTTTGGCTGCTTGTCTGTCATTTCATCCTGGGTTAGGAGCCTGAGCTCAGCCCCAGGGAGGGGAGGGAGGCCATGGAGGTTCCTCTAGTCAATTTTGAGAACCTAGACGACATCGGAATCAACCTGGGAGACCCGAGCGACTCGGGATATCCGACCTCACCCACCTCAGATGCCCCGGAACCAAAACCCGGAACCTGTGGCATAAATTCACCCACACACTCACCTCAGAGAGGAAGACGTCCAAGGCACTCAGCAGCCTCTCCACCAACACTCAGCAAGAAAGGAACTTCGAGCTGCAACAGTTTGATCTCCAACTGGAAGGTTCTGATGAGCAGCGAGGGCAGTCCCAATGAGGCTCTCCTAGGAAAAGTAGCCAAGGATTGTAGCGAGGACTACTTTGCAGAAAAGGAGAAACTCGAAGAGGGCGAACAAAAAGTGGTTATCAATGTCTCAGGGATGATGTACGAGACAACACTCAAAACTTTGAATCAGTTCCCAGATACCTTGCTGGGAGACCCCATGAGAAGGATCGACTACTTTGACCCCATGAGGAACGAATATTTCTTTGATCGCAACCGCCCGAGCTTCGATGGAATCTTGTATTTCTATCAGTCCGGAGGTAAGATTCGGAGGCCAGCAAACGTGCCATTGGATGTGTTTGCGGATGAGATAGTGTTCTATCGACTGGGGCATGAGGTCATGGAACAGTTCAGGGAAGATGAGGGTTTCATCAAAGACCCTGAGCCTCAACTCCCAACCAGTGAGATTCACCGTCAATTTTGGCTGCTCTTTGAGTACCCAGAGAGCTCCAGCGCTGCCAGGTCAGTGGCCTTAGTGTCTGTTTTTGTCATCACTATATCTATTTGTATCTTCTGCCTGGAGACGCTCCCGGAGTTCCGTGATGAACGTGAATTTTTACCTGCGTTTGTCAACTTAACCCGTGACGCCAATGGCACGCTCCTGTCCCCTACTCCTCATCCTAAGGCCTTGGCCTCTGTCTTTACTGACCCCTTCTTTGTGGTGGAGACCATCTGTATCATTTGGTTCTGTTTTGAACTTGGGGTACGCTTCGTGGTGTGCCCTAGCAAAAGTGAATTTTTCAGCAATATCATGAATGTCATTGACATTGTGTCCATTATGCCCTACTTCATTACCGTCGTAACGGAACTGATGGCCACCCACGGAGAAGACCCCACCGCCGGCCAGAACATGTCTCTGGCCACGCTACGTGTCATCCGATTAGTGCGTGTCTTCAGGATCTTCAAGCTGTCCCGCCATTCCAAGGGCCTACAGATTTTAGGCCAAACCCTGAAGGCCAGCATGAGGGAGCTGGGCTTGCTTATTTTCTTCCTCTTCATTGGCGTCATCCTCTTCTCCAGTGCCATTTACTTTGCTGAGGTTGACGAACCTGATACTCAGTTTGTGAGCATCCCGGAAGGATTCTGGTGGGCTGTGGTCACTATGACGACAGTCGGCTACGGTGACATGTGCCCTATCACATTGGGGGGGAAGATGGTTGGGATCCTCTGTGCCATTGCTGGTGTGCTGACCATTGCACTTCCCGTTCCCGTCATAGTCTCCAACTTCAACTACTTCTACCATCGTGAAACGGAGCAGGCGGACAAAATCGTGATTGACGCTGCTGCTGAGGCTGCTGCAAATCAGAAAAGCAGCGCTGAGGAGAAGTATGAAAGCAATTACTCGCTGGACAAGAGCAATGGGAATTGGCAGACTGGAAAAAATGGCATTCCATAAGGATTGGTATATTTCACATGACTAGCAATAATGACTGTACAACAATGCACTTAGAAACTCTCAGTTTTATGGTTTGACAACTGCTTAAGAGTTCTACATATATACCTAATGCTATGCATATACCAACAGTACCTTTGCAGAATGTGCTGTTTCAATGGGAGAACTCGAACAGGATGCTGTTTTAGCCAAAGGCTGCTAAAAACACAGATAGATGACTATAAAACCTCAGAAGCACTATCTACAAAAAGGAAGCAAAAAATATTGTAAGGAACATCCCTTTAAGGCTTTACTGTAATACAAACTGAAATGCACTGAACTGAAAAGGAATATGAATCACAGAAGACAAAAAAAAAGTACTCATGTCATCATTTACGAGGCAAACGGCTGCGTTTGACTGAGGTCAAAACAAGCATTTAATTAATCGCGATTAAGTGCCTGTGTTGCCGAGTCCCTCAAATTAATGCCGAGGAATCATGAATCTGCACTCTGAGCATCCACCCAGCACCACCTTTTGCTGATGTTGTCGTTCCTTTAGAGTTTTGCACTGACATCACCTTTTGTCCCTGCTGCTTGTGAGAGAAAAAGCTTATGCCAAACTGTTATCCATCTTTCAATGTCACCGAATGTCTCTTCTTAACAGCCCTGGTAGTTGTCATTCATAATCAGGTCTGTTTTGAATTTAAATACAGTATCTTACGCATGCAAGTATGTTATATTTGGATGACCCACCGTGCTGTGGCAGCATCTGCTTGCTGCTCGTCCCACATTTCCTCTGGTGTTTCTATTTTTGTCAGTATACACACAGAACGAGACACTAACTCTATCTTTAGGGTGAGATTTTTCTATGCTGACTTAAAGTTTTTGTACATACCTTTTCTTGGCAATTTCATATCATATCTTGTCTCTTGTTTGACCAAATCTATATGAAAGCATCGATGATAGCCAGTAGGATACACAGCACTTATTCCTTTAACTAAAGGCTTTATTGGCCTACTATCAGCCTTACTTGTTATGCACATCGATATGTATGGCTGGAAAACGCACAAGAGTTTAAGCATGAATTTATATTGGTTATACACTAAAACGATACTTGATGGTCAAACGGAGTACACATAAAAGAAGCTTTAATTTAGGCCGGTTTGTTGTTGGAGGCAACAAGTGTTATTTAAGAACAGATTTCAATTGTATCACACTAATTTAAGCTGAGTTGACAAGCCATTAAGGCAGAGAGCATGATCGCACAGTGCATGTAATGTATAGTGAAACCAATGAGCGGTCAGCCACTTAAAAGATGGAAAAGATTGCAGTGAATATATCATCCAGCCTAAAGACTTACTTGTAAATGTTTGCAACGTCAGGACTTACACAATGTAACCAATTTATATTATGAACAGAACAGGAAGAAATTATCTTACAAGCATATTAGTAACATTCATAGCTACATGAAAACAATTACACAAAGTTTTTGTCATGCTAATAAGCATACGTCTGTCTTTGCCCATGATTGCAATAGATTTTTACTTATGAGATATTATTGTCTTTCATAAGAGTACAAGTCTTTGGAGTAAGAGTTAGATCTGTTGCGCTCATCACGACAACTGTTTTAATTTTTTTAGTGATTACACTATGCCTGTAGAAATCTGTGCTCCATAACTTGATGTTTCTTTATTGCAGGAATTCGCTTTTATGAGGATCTATTTCCTGCTTTATTCGCATAAAACATATTGCACATTTGCATGTTTTTGTAAAAAGCAAAGTTGAAAAAATACAGAGAACAAATATTTGTTTCCAAAGCAAATTTTGATTGTAGCATTTCAGCACTGACTAAAGCAAAGCAATACAGCACTTTTCAGGGAAGCTTGAAAATTAAACTTATGCCAGCAGTTAACAATGCATTTTTCAGATACTTAACGTATAATTGCAATATAGAACTTAAAATGCTTTTTATCATGCTGTTGTAAATTTTAAAAGATGCATGAAAACATTGAGATTCATGAATTTGATAAAATGATCATGCTTTAAATAGAGGTATTGAAATATGACATTTAAATCAACCCTCCATTGTGTCAATGGAAAAAAAACATAAGTATATTCCCTTAAGCATGCATTTTATGTCACAGTATGGCAAAATATCAACAGTAATATTGAAAGTCGTTGTTCGGTAAATCCTGAGAGTTCTATTTAGATTTTATACAATTATCCCACCGACGAAGGTGATAATGCCAGTGTTATGCGGTCATTATGGCATTTAGCATCTTATGAATGTATGCTATGGCTGTATGATATATTTTGATTGTTTAAGCACTATATTTTATTCATGATATTCTGAGTGCCTTTTATTAAATATATATTAAATTTAATGGCTCCATCTTTGTGTGATTTAACAGGGACTCATTGTGTGATCCTCATTGTATGATTATGTGTCGACACAACACAAAATCAAATATGTTTATCATACAAAACTAAACAAAAAGTAATCAAACATTAAAGAAAAATTGGTGCCCTCAGCGACACGTGTACTGCTTTCGTGATTTTTTTTTTTTTTTTTTTTAAACAAAAATCTGGATTACCGTCAGCACACTGAATAAAGATTTATACTAAAAAGCTAAAAAAAATTCTCCTGTTTTCAATGCATAGCACTTTTTTCACTTTTAAAGTGTAAAAAAAAAAAACAAAGACTTATGGGATACATATAAATCTGTACAAATACAGAAAAAAAACAATATTGTGAAATATTATTACAATTTAAAATAATGTTTTTTATATACTTTAAAATATAATTATAATATATACATGTATGTGTGTGTGGGTGTGTGTATATATATTTATATACATGCATATATTTCTTAAATAAATACTTGTATGTGTGTGTATTTACAGGGAGTGCAGAATTATTAGGCAAGTTGATTTTCTGATCATATTTTTTTTCCAAGCACATTTTACCAATTCCAATCCACATCAATCTTAATAACTACTATTAATATTGTTTTTAATCATTTATAAGTGATATATAATTGTTCATGAAGGCTGGAAATGAAGAATGCCCTATATTCAGGTGTGCAAATTATTAGGCAGGTTTTCTTTTACAGATAAAATGAGCCAAAAAAGAGATTTAACTCAGACTGAAAAGTCAAAAATTATTAAATACTCATGAGAAGGACGCAATACTAATGTAATACTAGAAATTGCAAAGTTAAAGCATGACCATTGGACAGTGAAATGCTCATTGGGTCAGCGGGGTCATACAAAAACAGCTGGAGAAGAAAAGACACGTTAACTGCAAAATAATTAAGAATTAAGGTGAAGAATTAAGTGTGAAACCATCAGGAACCCTTTAGTCTCCAGCGCCACCATTTCCCAGTACTGAAACCTACCTGGAGTCTTCAGAAGTGTGAGGTGTCAGGATCTCAGAGACTTAGGTTAGGTGAAGAATCCTAAAAAGCGACCTGCTCTTAATAAGAATCACAAGCTGAAGTGTTATAAAGTACATGAAGACTGGGTTTTTATAGGCCTTATAGACAGACAGCTTGAGAGTGACTCCTGAAGGACCAGCACCACATCCTCTTGTACCACTGTTTGAAGAATTTATCTTCCAGAATCTGGCAGTAAGGTGTGGGAGTTCACTTTTAGTCCATCTCTTATCCTGAAATGTCCATCTTGCAGAGATGGACTAAATGATCTTCCAAAACTTACTGCCAGATTCTGGAAGATAAATTCTTCAAACAGTGGTACAAGAGGATGTGGTGCTGGTCCTTCAGGAGTCACTCTCAAGCTGTCTGTCTATAAGGCCTATAAAAACCCAGTCTTCATGTACTTTATAACACTTCAGCTTGTGATTCTTATTAAGAGCGGGTCATTTTTTAGGATTCTTCACCTAACCTAAGTCTCTGAGATCCTGACACCTCACACTTCTGAAGACTCCAGGTAGGTTTCAGTACTGGGAAATGGTGGCGCTGGAGACTAAAGGGTTCCTGATGGTTTCACACTTAATTCTTCACCTTAATTCTTAATTATTTTGCAGTTAACGTGTCTTTTCTTCTCCAGCTGTTTTTGTATGACCCCGCTGACCCAATGAGCATTTTACTGTCCAATGGTCATGCTTTAACTTTGCAATTTCTAGTATTACATTAGTATTGCGTCCTTCTCATGAGTATTTAATAATTTTTGACTTTTCAGTCTGAGTTAAATCTCTTTTTTGGCTCATTTTATCTGTAAAAGAAAACATGCCTAATAATTTGCACACCTGAATATAGGGCATTCTTCATTTCCAGCCTCCATGAACAATTATATATCACTTATAAATGATTAAAAACAATATTAATAGTAGTTATTAAGATTGATGTGGATTGGAATTGGTAAAATGTGCTTGGAAAAAAAATATGATCAGAAAATCAACTTGCCTAATAATTCTGCACTCCCTGTATATACATAATATAAAAACACATTATGTAAACAAACTTTTATTTGGGTGCAAAAAATTGTGATTAATTGTACGGAAGAGGATTAGGGCCAAGCAATAATAAAAAAATAAAACCATCTCGAGATTAAGTTGTTAAATTTCGAGAACAAATTCGCTAAATTACGAATTTGTTCTCATAATTTAATGACTTTTTTCTCGTAATTTAATGACTTTAGTCTCATAATTTAATGACTTTATTCTTAACATTTTATCTCGACTTTTTTCTCGAAATTTAATTACATTTTTCTCATAATTTAATGAATTTGTTCTCATAATTTAACAACTTTTTTCTCGTAATTTAATGACTTTATTCTCAACATTTTATCTAGACTTTTTTCTCATAATTTAACGAGTTTATTCTCATAATTTAATGACTTTTTTCTCAACATTTTATCTAGACTTTTTTCTCGAAATTTAACGTCATTTTTCTCATAATTTTATGAATTTGTTCTCATAATTTAACAACTTTTTTCTCGTAATTTAATGACTTTATTCTCAACATTTTATCTCCACATTTTTCTCGAAATTTAACGACATTTTTCTCATAATTTAACGTATTTGTTCTCATAATTTAATGACTTTTTTCTCGTAATTTAATGACTTTATTCTCGACATTTTATCTCGACTTTTTTCTCAAAATTAAACTTTTTTTTTTTTCTCGTAATTTAACGAGTTTATTCTCAACATTTCATCTCGACTTTTTTCTTGAAATTTAACAACTTTAATCTCGAGATGGTTTTATTTTTTTATTATTGCTTGGCCCTAATACTGTTCCGTATAATTGTTTTACAACACAAAAATTTATGCAAAAAAATAAAATAAACATTGAAATCGAAAATCTGCTCATTTGTGTTATTATTCATAGAACACAAGATCAACTCTAAGCAAGTTCATTAGGTTTTATACAGTATTAGAGAGGTTTAAAAGGTTTGTCCAGGTCACTGAGACAGATGAGAGAGTGACCATGATTTATTGGCATGACTTGTGGATTTTTTCGGGGACGGAGACTAAACAGTGCAAGATCCCACAATGAGAGCACATTAATCTTTAAGGGCATTTTGTTTGTGTATGTGTGGACGCATTAATGTTTCAAAGCTCACCGTCTATGTGGACCGAGTTGTTATGGTGTACAGTACTCAGACGTAATGGCCATTTTCATCATCTGCTCTTCTAATCAATATAAAATCTAAATTTTGATTTAGTTTGAGGTTCACGACAGCCATATTTGCCCACCAAACTACAGTATTTCCACTAGCAGGTATTTTTTCTTATGATTCTTCCTGCATATGGACAAAACATTTTCTTGTTTTATAAAGTTGAAAGAATACAAAGCATGTTTGCACACCTGATCTGACATGATGTAAACACATTAAATAGCATTCTTTTATTGCAGAAAGGTCATAATTTGAGCAAAACCCAAACAACATCCCTAGATTTTTACCCCAATATCAATTTTGCTTTGCATGTAAATGCCTTATCCATTTATACAGCTGTGAATCAAAGGTCAAAAATTTGCACAAAAAAAAAAAAAACCTTTTTAATATCTTAAAATGTTTTAAAGCAACCTCTGAATTAATACACATAAATTCACTACTTTAATTACACTGACTCAGCCATTTTTTTTTTTCTGTTTGCTTCATCTAGTTATTTCAAGACATGATTGATTTCAGTAATTTGACGAGCGAGTCATAAGAAGCACTCTTGTCTGGAGGTGAGAGTCCAGTTGAGACACTAAAATATTGAGCAGTGAGACAGCAAAGTAACCAAATACCAAACTATGTATATAGTATGTAAGAGAATGCTGTTAATGTTTTGTGGTTATGTAAGACGAATGCTTGGTATTATATAACCGTCATCTGAGTGGTGTCATTTCTGAAGTATGATATCGCAATATTTGTTTGTCATAAAAATAATAGACGTGCAAACAAACGGTCCCCCACCAAAGCAATTCAATAGTTTGGTAGTAAGTTTAATACTTGTTCATTTCAGCATTTTATGCTAATGGTCAAACTAAAAAACAAAATAGTGGAGGAAAAAACGCATCCTCATTGGCTTCTAAGTTGGGAATGATATGCATTGCCATTTATATAAATTAAACAATATATTTTAAATAAACAATAGCAATACTTAAAATATATATGAAAAACTCCTCAGCAGTTACACCGGTCACATCACGGTCCAGACTAGGTGCCTTAAACGATGTGTCCTTAATTTTATCTGCTTTTATCTCTAAAACCTGACACTATGCTGATAACCCTTGATAGGACCAATTAGGAGATTGAGGAAAGAAAAATCTCACAAAGGCGGCAATCGCCTTAATACCCTGGAGGTACCCTCAGTCTCATATATACTTAACTGGTCAGGTGCACAGTAAGGTCAAACAGGGTATGGAGAGAGACGTGGTTATAAACAATTAATGGCCAGCCATTTTGTTCTAGTCTTGCACTGTTTAGACCGTTCAGGTCTCTCTAGCTCTGTGGCTGGAGCAAGTTACTAGCAAGTTAAGGCTGGCTAAGACTGATTACATCTACAACAGGCAGAAAGTGAAAGAAACTGACCCCTATAACCCGAGCGTGGTTCAATTTGTACTTTCACGCAATCCTGATTACTGCGGTAACTTTAGTATGCAGACCAGACGATATTTGAGGTGATTGCGGTTTAATCGAAGAAAGGTGAGACATAGTAATTTGGGGATTACTATCAGCACTTTCCCTGGAAATCTGAATTCATCATTCATCAGCCTAACACCTTTTTTTGTTTTT
This sequence comes from Chanodichthys erythropterus, assembly GCF_024489055.1. Taxonomy (NCBI): domain Eukaryota; kingdom Metazoa; phylum Chordata; class Actinopteri; order Cypriniformes; family Xenocyprididae; genus Chanodichthys; species Chanodichthys erythropterus. Next base: position 31,596,748 of record NC_090241.1, read on the forward strand.
TATTGTTTAGTTTGTGGTTGTGCTCTGCAATGACAAAAGTCATGGCTTCAATTCCCAGAGATAATGTGTGTATATTAAATGCATTTGAAGTCAGTTTGGATAAAACTGCATTGCAAGTGCATATAAAAGTATGCAGTAATATTAAGTTAATCTGTCCTCACATTGTATTACATTTATGAATTTGGCATTTCTATCCAAATGCCAACTTTTAATTCCTCTAAAGGCATTTCCTGAGAATTAAACCCACAAGCTTGGCATTGCAAGCATCATGCTTCACTACTTGAACTGCAAGAGTGCATGAAATGGAAGTTGACAAGTCTTTTCTTCCCTACTGTAGAGTATATCCGAGTGAAATGGCTTCTGAAATGAGAAGAATGTAGGGCGGGACTCAAAATGTCAGTTTTGATTTCATGGTGACTTTAAAGGGTTAGTTCACACAAAAATGACATTTCTGTCAATAATTACTCACCCTCATGTTGTCTCAAACCCGTTGACTATTTTAACAATCCCTTTACTACCTTTCTGGACATCAAAAGGTGCAATGACATTGCTGTCTATGTGTGTTTCAGAAACCCTCGGATTACATCAAAAATATCTTAATTTGTGTTCTGAATATGAACGAAGATCTTACGGGTTTGAAACGACATAAGGGTGAGTACTTAATGATAGAAATTTCATTTTTGGGTGAACTAACCCTTTAAGGATTACACATTTAAAGTGGCGAAACAGAACATCATTCACTTTCAATGAAAGCGAAAAACATACAGAGCTCAATTTCATGCAAATGAGCAGCAAAACAATGTGGCACCTAACAACAAGACACCAAACAGTGACCAGCTATGTTTTACAGCTAGATACCACATTCAGAATACTGACTTTTAGCATTGACCTCCAGTGATTTATCGCTGTAAGTGTGAATGGGACATTAGTTACCAGTGAGAGTAGCCTATGTGTACTTATAATTCTACATGTCAGAGATAAGTCTACTGTGATGTATGGCCATGTGTGTATATGTTTAGAGGTGAGACAACCTTAAGTGTCAAACTCTTTACAGCAGTGATCTTTACTGACAATTTTACTGGAATTTTACTTTTTATAAGGGTCATATAGTGATAAATCAAACTTCATCTGTAAAATTAAATGTTAAATGTCATGCAATTATATACTGTAATCAATTTACATACTGATATATTATATATTTATTATATATAAGTGATAGTACAAAACAAAATAGTGTCTAAACCACTAATTCTTCTAAAGTAACACTATCCAACAATGACAAAGGGGGATATCAAGTTTGATATCAGGTAGTAGGACAACTGTTTCAGCTCAATGGTAATATACAAGGAAAAGATATGAGATGAGACTAGGAAGAATTGACTCCACAATACTCATCACCCAGTCGTTTGCATAATGCCAGCATTTCATGTTCAATGAGTAATCATACGGTAAACAACTCACTCACTCACTGCTTTCAGTCACAGTTGATTATATAATCAAGCCCATAATTAATGTTACTTGACAAAAAGAGTCATCAGGAAACCTAGCACACTGTTTACAGAAGATTAGCCTATGATAGCCTAACAACTGTATCAACTATAAAAGTTACACAAAACCTGTTTGATATTAATGTTACTTTAATATAATATTATATTGTATTATATCATAATATTAAAATAAAATAAAAAACACAAAGAAGATACTTTTCATTGTAACATCAGATCTCAATTAAGGGGAAAAAAAAACATTCTAGACCACAAAATGATGACAAAGAGCTGTTCTTGCACACTGCACACAACAGTGGTACAAGACAGATTCATGAACAAATGATGAGGCAGGGCTGCGTTTCTTAAAAGCATTGTGAGCTAGATTGTAGAGACAGTTGTTCAAAAAGACTCCGTCCGATAGTTGTACTGTTTGAATCGGTCTGGTGAATCCTTCAATGAATTGACTCACTGAATCAGTCCGAGTGGTTACTGAATCAACATGTGATTCTCTTTCGGAACTGCAATTTATCATTATTTCCAGTGATGTCTGTCTTAAAATTAGCGAGTTTTGTATACAAAGGTTAGTAAAACCCTTTTTTAAGATACTCGATGCGCATTTTATTAAATAAATTACAGTTTACATCAACAAAACTGTTTATGCAAATGAGTTCAGTCAAAAGCTCGGGGTGGATAGAAAGTTTAGTGTAGACCTATTAGATCAAATGTGATGTCCAGCAGAGTATTGAATGTTTAATCACACCCCACAAATGCGTCAGACAGGTCAGACAGTATCCGAACGCATTCTGCTTTAAAGTAGACGCAGTCTCGGGCAAAACTGAGTCATTCTGACTTGCAAAAACTGACTTACCTCTTCAACGCGTATACATCTCATGTGCGCATGCGCACCGCTTTCGCCTCCTTGAGAACGTCATTACCGCAAAGTACGGTAAATAAAATTGAGCCACACCCATAGGCCACACCTAATAATATTAATAAATCATAATAAATTGAGCCACACCAATTCTACTTCCATTAGCCTACAAAATTATAAATTTACAAAAACCACATACACAATCATGAATAATATAATAAATAAAATTATTAATTATAAAACTATAATTATATTTCATGCAATATGTACAGACACACACACTCATTTTAATTAAAGCATTTTATGTTCTCTGCGCTACAGTCCCGAGAAGTTCATTTCAGACAAGTCAGACAAGTGTGGCTCGTAATGTGGGATTCATCAACCAGTTATGATCTGTAATGTTATGAAAAAAATTATGTAATATGATTACAGGAATATCCTCTATCGGTTTTCACGTGCTGAACGTGCTGGGTCTCCCTTTCTCTCATCTCAATTAAGCTGTAAAATCAACTAATGAATGGTACTCATCTCATGAGGGATTTCCCCTGTTGCTTCACTGTCCATCTGACTCTCTATTACCCAGCTTTGTTACACCCTGTTCATTCATTATTTACGTGATGTTTTGGTCTCACTCAATAATTCAAAATGGTCACATGATGGTCTAATAACTGGAGTAAAGTTCAGAGAAAAATAAATATTTTTAATATAATATTATGAATACACTTTATGGGTACTGGGTAAACTGCAGAAGACATGCTATACCATATCGAGAGACATTCTTTTCATTATAAATGGTGGACCACTCACAACACCTATAGCCTGCATTTTCTTATACATTCAGATTTTAACTTACCCACCTAATTTGCAAGCTATACCCACACACAAAACCCACAAACAATTATGTTAAATAGTGGTTTTTAAGGTGTATCAAAAGAACAGATTCACTTCATACAGTAGCACATTTATTGAGAAAAGCCTACATCATTACAGAGGAGTTTAAAGAAAAAACATTAGTAAGCATTTGTATTTTTAGAAGCAATATGCAGCACACATAAATCATCTGTCTGAGAACATATGTGTGTTTGGAAGGTGAGCTTCCTGCCAGCTGCATTGTTAACAAACAGGTACTTTATCTTCTGTATGTCCCTACACTAAAAAATGCTGGGTAAAAACAACCCAAGTTGGGTTGAAAATGGACAAACCCAGCGATTGGGTTGTTTTAACCCAGCAATTGGGTTAAATGTTTGCCCAACCTGCTGGGTAGTTTTATTTAAACCAATTGCTATATGGCTAGCTTAAAATGAACCCAAAATAGTTGGGATGCAATTAGAGACAACAATAATAGACAAAAGGTGAATGTTTATTAATAAGCTTTAATATTTTATTAATATAAATTTAATAGTTTATTTGTCATGATTGACTACAGGAAGCAAATGCAAGTAACGTCGTTTATTCTACAACAAGCAGTAACAGAAACACAGTCAATGAAAACGGGCAGGCTTCAGGTGGCGCAGGGACTGAGATGGTCGGCTGGTGACGTGACGTGGTGACTGAAGAGTGGCGGTGAGATGATTCCCGGTTCCAGACAGTAGACAAGGCACGAAGACAGTAATCCACAGAATGACGACGAAACAACTGGGACTCCGGTCAGGAACAGACAAGACAACCACGAACAGGACACCAAACAACGATCTGACAAAGGAGAGATGAACGAGGTGAGTATAAAAAGACTGAGGTGATGAGCAGCAGGTGGGGAGAGTGATGAGTGGCAGCTGGGTCCACTGATCACCCACGTGGCCTGGGCACACCCACAAACACACTCGCACACAAACACAAACACACCCACTGCGGTCATAACACAGAGCACGCGACAAGAAGGAAACAATGCATCTGCGAACCGTGACAGTACCCCTCCTCCTAGGAATGCCTCCTGGCATTCCCCGACTCCCTTACCTGTCGATTGTAATCCTCGATAAGGGTGTGATCCAGAATGTCCCTGGCAGGAACCCAACTCCTCTCCTCCGGACCGTAACCTTCCCAGTCCACCAAGTACTGAAATCCGCGTCCCCTCCGCCTAGAGTCCAGAATACGAGTTACCGAATAAGCTGGCTCCCCATCTACGAGACGCGGCGGTGGGGGAACCGGGGCTGGCGGGTTAATCTCAGAATGAAAAACAGGTTTAATTTTGGAGACATGGAAGACGGAATGAATCCTCCTGTACACTGGAGGAAGTTTAAGGCGGACTGCCACCGGACTAATGATCTTGGTGACAGTGAACGGGCCAATAAATTTAGGAGCAAGCTTCTTAGAAACGGATCGGAGAGGAATGTCCTTGGTAGAAAGCCACACTTTTTGACCGACGACGTAAACCGGAGGCCTTGACCGGTGGCGATCGGCCTTGGCCTTGGTGCGTTCCCTCACTTGGAGGAGAGTCTCTCGGGCCCTCGTCCAAGTTCGGTGGCACCTCTGGACAAAGGCGTGGGCAGAGGGGACCGCGACCTCGGATTCCAGACTGGGAAAAATAGGTGGCTGGTAACCTACACTGCATTCAAACGGAGATAGGCCCGTGGACGACACTGGTAAAGTATTGTGCGCGTACTCCACCATTGAGAGTTGCTGACTCCAAGAGGAAGGATTCTTGGAGACCATACATCGCAACGTTCGCTCCAAATCCTGATTGGCTCTCTCAGTCTGACCATTGCTCTGGGGGTGAAACCCAGATGACAGACTAACAGTCGCCCCCAGCAATCTACAGAATTCCTGCCAAAATTTGGAAACGAATTGGGGACCCCTGTCAGAGACCACGTCTACCGGGAGGCCATGAATCCGAAAGACGTGATCAATGACCGTAACCGCTGTCTCCTTGGCTGAGGGTAATTTGGGCAAGGGAATAAAATGAGCCGCCTTCGAGAACCGGTCCACTACGGTTAAAACAACCGTGTTCCCTTGGGAGGGTGGGAGGGCGGTCACAAAATCTAGCGAGATATGGGACCAGGGTCTCGAAGGGACTGACAGCGGTTGAAGTAACCCATCTGGGGCACGATTGGAAGTCTTACCAACGGCGCAGACTGAGCAAGCCAAGACAAAATCGCGAACGTCACGAGCCATGAGAGGCCACCAGAATCGTTGCTTAACCAAAAACTTAGTTCGACTGACTCCTGGATGACATGCCACGTTGGAACAATGACCCCACTGAATGACCATGGACCGTAATCCCTCCGGCACAAATAATCGGTTTGGTGGGCACTCGGGCGGAGGCGTTACCCCTTCTAGAGCCGACTTGACTCTCGATTCGACCTCCCATGTGAGTGTGGAGATAACTAATCTCTCGGGAAAAATGCACTCGGGAGTAGACGGGCGTTCGGAACGGTCAAAAATACGAGACAAAGAGTCGGGTTTGATGTTTTTGGAACCCGGGCGGTACGAGAGAGTAAAATCAAAACGTCCGAAAAAAAGTGCCCACCGAGCCTGCCTGGAGTTCAATCTTTTGGCAGTTCTGATGTATTCTAGGTTCTTATGATCGGTCCAGACGATAAAGGGTACCCCAGAGCCCTCTAACCAGTGACGCCATTCCTCCAACGCTAACTTGACTGCCAGCAACTCCCGATTACCAATGTCGTAGTTACTTTCGGCGGGAGATAAGCGATGTGAAAAAAACGCGCACGGATGCATCTTATCGTCTGCGGAAGAACGCTGGGACAACACTGCACCTACCCCCACCTCTGATGCGTCGACCTCCACCACAAACTGCCGTGATGGATCAGGGGCAACGAGAATAGGGGCTGAAACAAAGCGAGCCTTCAGTTTGGCAAACGCAGCTTCCGCTGCGTCTGACCACCTGAACGTAGTTTTGGGGGAGGTCAAGGCGATCAGAGGTGAGGCTAGTTGGCTGAAGTTGCGAATGAAACGCCGGTAAAAATTGGCGAACCCCAGAAACCTCTGTAGGGCCTTACGGGAATCTGGATTTGGCCAATCTACCACAGCCTTAACCTTCTCAGGGTCCATGCGTACTCCCTCAGTCGACACGATGTATCCTAGGAAAGGAACAGACTGTGCATGAAAAACGCATTTCTCCGCCTTGACAAAAAGCCCATTCACTAGCAACCTCTGAAGCACTCGTCGAACGTGCTGTACGTGTTCCTGGAGAGATGAGGAAAAAATCAATATGTCGTCCAGGTAGACATATAAGAACTGATCGACCATATCTCTCAGCACGTCATTGACGAGTGCCTGGAAGACCGCTGGGGAGTTGGAAAGCCCGAACGGCATGACCAAATATTCAAAGTGCCCCCTAGGGGTGTTAAAGGCGGTCTTCCATTCATCACCCTCCCTGATGCGGACCAAATGATAAGCATTTCTTAAATCCAATTTCGTGAAGACGGATGCTCCCTGCAACCTCTCGAAGGCTGAAGACATTAACGGCAAAGGATAGGTATTCTTTACCGTAATGTTGTTCAACCCCCGGTAATCAATACAAGGTCGCAGGGAACCATCCTTCTTCCCCACAAAAAAGAACCCCGCCCCCGCTGGAGAAGAGGAATGGCGAATGAACCCGGCTGCTAGTGAATCAGAAATATATTTCTCCATAGCCTCTCTTTCGGGAACTGAAAGTGAATATAACTTGCCCTTAGGCGGAGACTTCCCTGGTACTAGATCTATGGCACAGTCGTAGGGACGATGCGGAGGAAGAGAAGCAGCCCTGGACTTACTGAACACCTCCTTCAGGTCCTGGTACTCAACGGGCACGGTAGACAGATCCACTGCTTCCTCCTGTAAGACAGAACCAGAAACAGACGAACAAGCAGAGACAAGACAAGACTTATGACACTCCTCACTCCAGGCCACAATGCAGTTCTGGACCCAGTCTACCCGGGGGTTGTGTCTGGTGAACCAAGGATGACCAAGGACGACGGGGGTGTGAGGGGAGTCAAAAATAAAAAATTTAATCTGTTCAGAATGGTTGCCAGCGGTGATCAGGGTGATATCTTCAGTGATGTGAGAAATGGTGGGAAGACTCTGTCCATTGAGTGCGTGAACAGCGATTCTGTCGGTGAGTGGTCTGAAAGGAATGTGGAACTTGGTGGCGAAAGATTGGTCCATGAAGTTACCTTCTGCCCCGGAATCCAGAAGTGCGTTGCAGTTGTGAAGGTGATGTGACCATCCCAATCTCACCGGGAGGAGGGTGGATGTGGTTGAGGACTTTCCAGCGGAGATCCCACCCGACAGTAGCCTCAAACTTACTGCCGGGCTTGCCCTTTTAACGGGCAGTTGTAAGCGAAATGTCCCGCCTTGCCACAATATAAACAAAGTCCTTGGGACCTCCGCCTCTCCCGCTCCTCCCGGGAAAGCCGAGCTCGACCTACCTGCATGGGCTCATGATCTTGAATAGGACTGACCGTGTCCCCGCCGCTGGACCTCCGGATTTCCTCACTCCTGTGGACTGGACTTCTCCGCTCGGCCCTGGTCAGCCGAGCATCCACCCGGAGCGCCAGGTCGACGAGACCATTAAACGTGGTGGGGAGGTCCAGCGCGTAGATCTCCCTTTGAACACGGTCAGCCAACCCATGCAGGAACATGTCCCACTGCGCCTCCTCGTTCCAGTGACACTCTGCCGCCAATGTACGAAATTCGATGGAATAATCAGACACCGACTTCTCTCCTTGGCGTAGTTCCGCCAACTGTCTGGCGGCTTCTCTCCCCGCGACTGAGCGGTCGAACACTCTCTTCATTTCTGCGGAGAGTGACTGGAACGAGGTACAGCAGGGGTCTTGGTTCTCCCACACCGCCGTTCCCCAGAGCGACGCCTTCCCCGTCAGAAGCGTCAGTACGAAAGCCACTCTGCTTTGTTCGGTGCTGAAAGTGCGGGGCTGCAGAGCAAAGTGCATGGTACAATGTGTCAGAAAAGCTCTACAAAATCCTGGTTCACCTGAATAAGCTTCGGGTACTGGAAGACGAGGCTCCGAAGCGGCGACGCTCGCAGGTGTGGGTGGGGAAACGGCCGGTGTGGGCGGCGCAGCGGGAACACGAAGCAGCTGGACTTGCTGGGTGAGCTCGGATACCTGCGCCACGAGAGCCTGCACGGCTCTTCCCGTCTCGTTGAGATTTCTCTCCTGTGACTCCATTCGACGAATGCTGCTGTTGACGAAATCCTCCAGTGAAGACTGCTGAGTGCTTGCTGCTTCCGCTCCTTGGTCAGATCGTTCTGTCATGATTGACTACAGGAAGCAAATGCAAGTAACGTCGTTTATTCTACAACAAGCAGTAACAGAAACACAGTCAATGAAAACGGGCAGGCTTCAGGTGGCGCAGGGACTGAGATGGTCGGCTGGTGACGTGACGTGGTGACTGAAGAGTGGCGGTGAGATGATTCCCGGTTCCAGACAGTAGACAAGGCACGAAGACAGTAATCCACAGAATGACGACGAAACAACTGGGACTCCGGTCAGGAACAGACAAGACAACCACGAACAGGACACCAAACAACGATCTGACAAAGGAGAGATGAACGAGGTGAGTATAAAAAGACTGAGGTGATGAGCAGCAGGTGGGGAGAGTGATGAGTGGCAGCTGGGTCCACTGATCACCCACGTGGCCTGGGCACACCCACAAACACACTCGCACACAAACACAAACACACCCACTGCGGTCATAACACAGAGCACGCGACAAGAAGGAAACAATGCATCTGCGAACCGTGACATTATTACTATACATTTATTAATAAGTTTAATAAATGTTTATTGTTTAATAATTATTCATTGAACATTAATAAATGTTCATTTCCAACATACTTTGGGTTAATTTTAATTAAGCAATACAGTAATTTTTAAACAATAGTTGAGTTAAATAAAATTACCCAGCAGGTTGGGCAAACATTTAACCCTAATTGTTGGGTTTGTCCATTTTCAACCCAACTTGGGTTGTTTTTAACCCAGCATTTTTTAGAGTACATGTCCTTGCCTGAAATTATACATTCACTTGGAATAATGAGAATAGATGTTTGTCTATGTTTGCTCTCACGCTCCATTTAGTTTGAGGGATTCCTCACTTGAATGCCAAATTGACAACAAAGTTCATGTTCGGTCTTTAAAAAAAAAAAAAAATACATACATACATACATACACTCTAAAAAATGCTGGGTTAAAAACAACCCAAGTTGGGTTGAAAATGGACAAACCCAGCGAGTGGGTTAAATGTTTGCCCAACCTGCTGGGTAGTTATATTTAACCCAACTATTGTTTAAAAATTACAGTATTGCTTAATTAAAATGAACCCAAAATATCTTGAAAATTAACATTTATGAATATGTTTAATAAATTAACATTTTAATTTCATTTTAGATTCATTTTAAGTCAGCCATATAGTCATTTTCAAACAATAGTTGGGTTAAATAAACTTGGGTTGTTTTTAACCCAGCATTTTTTAGAGTGTATATATATATCTGTCCAAATCAGGTACTTCCTTGTGCAAAGGTGTCTGCATAGTGCATTTCCCATAAACCACACCTGACAGACAGATATGGCTTGCTGATTGCTGTGTTGCAATTACTGTGCCTGTCAGTTATAAAACATTCTTCCCCTTATTTATGTGTGCTATAATCACCATTTCCCAGACTGAGAGGTTTTACGTGTGCGTGCAGTAATGCAAAAGGTATTGAGTAAAAACAAGGTGACAGGTCAAATCCTTCTAGTAAACTGTCATGATTACTGTAAAACAGCTGCCACACATCCTATGACCTCTAGTGGCCAGAGTATTGAACTGTTTAGTGTAAATGGACCACAAAGAAAAGATGCCTTCAGTTAATTAATCTTACACATATGGAAATAGATGTATGCGATATGCAGAAATATATATCAAGACTGACAGACAGAATGGCACAGGATCTGTAAGCCATACAGGAAGTACTATGATATACTATGCTATGAAAAAGTGTATCTGTCATCATTTACTGGATACCACTGTAATGTACACCTACACTCTCTGTATTGGTACTGTATACAAAGTAAAAGCCATCACTTTGGTACACTTATTCTTGTAATAATCACAAACACAATATAGATGTACTCTCATTGCATGTTTTGAAAGTAAGAAAGTGTCTGTTAGGACATAAATGTAATATGCAAACAGATGTTAATTGCAGTTATGTATTTATTATGTATTTTCCAATTCAGTATAAACTGCTATGAATACAATAAATATGAATCATTAGCACCAGACTATATAAATGACTTTCTATTATGTTACATCTGTTTTAATGAAAGGATAAAGATCTATTCTGAAGTCCTTTTTTCGTGACAAGCAGCCTGTAAACAAATGCACAGCAGACAAACATGTTTGACTCTGAATGGATTTTCTTTCTCTTTCATTTCCATGCAACAACATGTGAATGTATAGAGTTAAGTCAACTGAATGGTCAAATTGGGTGTTTTCCAATTGAAAACCAAATTGGTATTGATGTGCATATCTTTGTTTTTATCTTCTTTACCTTTAAAGCATAATGGATTAATTTGTGTCTGGTAATAGGCTATTAGTGCATTATTTAGTATTACTTTTCACAAAATCAGAAATTCCATGCCCAGAAAATTTCTTCATATTGCAACACCTGAATTTTCCCATACCCACTTTTTTTTGTCTTATCTTGTCTCTACATAAAGTAGGGTTCAGGAATTTCTTGCCCTCATAAACATTTTAGTGTATAGGCTACATGAAATATAACACACAGTAGCTAAATGGTCTACTAACTAGGCAACAGAATGATGCAATCTCTTTTTTGTGTCACGGTTTAGGCATAAATGCATTTAAGCCAAACTCATGACTTGAAGAAAATTAATAGTTGTTTCATTGCTTTAATTAGGCTAGCTATTATTGCACAACTTGGTTTAAACCGTTCCTCTTCAAATCCATTTGGAATTATGGGATAGTTTCATTTTAAACCATTTTCTAATGGTATTTCCTTATTGTCGTAAAAACAGAGAGAAGAAACTGCGTCGAAACTGTAAACATCACCTGACGAGCCTATTTCCAGTCTACCTGAGTCACCTGTGCAGACAGCGCATGCTCATAGTTGGTTCTTTCAAAATGGGCGTTGAAACGTTGCCTATACGTCGAAGTTTCCTCGGAGTCTTTGCACAAACAGTCTGTCTGTCACCACAGGAGATAGGACGAACATCAAAGAGTACGAGATATTGTAAGTCAAATAACTGATTTATTCGTTGAAATTGGTTTATTCGAACATTTCGATGCATTCCAGTAATGTTCGCATTAATATCATATTTTGTTGTTTTCGTGGCTAGCTGAATATATGCGTGCCGTTGCCATGGTACTTTAAGGTATTCTTAAAAAGATAGTTCACTCCAAAATGAAAATTTTGACTTAATTTTCTTGAGAAAATCATGTAAACCCCTACATTTTTAAGGGGATTAAAAAAGTAGTGAAGGTGACTGATGAGGCTGTCAATAGGACGATTTTTGGCCAATTATTAGAACTGGACGATTAACTTGTCAGTAAATAGGTTAATTTTTTAACTTCTTTTTATAGTTAATTCTGATTCAAACATATTGTGTGAAATAAGTGTTAATTGGCATTGTTGTTTATTTACATGACAGCATGGCATCCATTTCAGCTGACCAGAATACCCAGCATACCCCTCAACTGCTGTCAGTTGGAGAAAAGGATAAGAAACGGTTGCTAGAGGTGTATGTAAAGCGAAGTTTCAGCCTTAACGATGGCTCACAATGTCCCCTGAGGCAGGAGCACAGATCACGCAAATGGGTCCCCATCACTGAGCAGAAGACAAGAGATCGCAGACATTCCAGTGATGCATCTCTGAACTTGACTTCACAAGCCTCCATCTCAGATGAGGACATTAGATATGAGCCTGTCATTGAACCACAACTGGACAAAAAGGAGATGCCTTCTGAGAAGAAATCCAAAAAGTGGAAAGTCAGCCTGCGTCGTAATGATGGCTCTAATGGGTCGCAGAAGTCCAATGGCAAACCCAAGAAGTGGTTTCAATATTTGGATAAGGGCAAGGAGGATGGTGGGCTAAACAGTGATGCTTCCCCCCAAACAAGTACATTTGCTGTTGGAGATATTCATTCAAAGACGCCAGAGTCTTCTACAGTGGAAAGGAAGGACAAAGAAGGCAAGAAGACTAAGAAACCCACTGTATGGAAGACTTTCTTGAGCTTTTTTTCCAAAGGAAGCAATGAAAAGGAACAAGATCATCAGAGAACTGAAGAAAAGCTCCCACTTTCCCAACCCTCAACACCCCAAATGTCTTGTCTGCCTTTAGCTGATGGCAAATCAAAAGGTGACGTCAACCTGCGCCACTCAAAATCTTTGAAAAAGAAAAAGTCGCAGAGGAGATCGTTAAAATTGAGACGAAGTGGAGATATGTCCACTGCCAAATGTATGTATCTCAGATTTTCTCAATGCATGTGCAGCTGTATTATGCATGTTCTTTGTATTAGTTTGGAGTTTGCATATATTGGAAAACAATTCTAAATAAGTTTGACTTTTTTTTACAGCTGTTGCGATGGTGGAACCCACCAACTCGTACTATGAGAAAGTGTCAGAGGAACTGGAGAAAATCGTGCATGAAGTGAAGGACAATCCAGCCGATGACAATGTCACGTCTCAACCAACAGACCAGAGTGAGTGTTATAATAAACTATATTTGAATGATGCAAATGAGATGGGTTAAAATTTTGATAGATAGTATGCCAAAAACCTGTATAGTGTTCAGCTAGTTGTCACAGTGTCTGAATTACTCAAGGCAACTGAAGAAGAATGGGATATTTTTACTTCTTTTACTCACATTTACTCGCAATCATGTTGTTTCAAAACACTTTCTTTCTTTTGTGGAACACAACAGAAGATATTTTGAGATTTTAAAGTACTCTTTGGTTACCAACATTTTTCAAAATATGTTCTTTTGTGTTCCACCAAAAAAGAAAATCATACTGGTTTGGACAACTGAATTTGACAGAATTTTCATTTGATAAATAAACGGTTATCACTTAAGCAATAAAGCTGCAAATTAAAAGTGTTTCACTAAAATTTTAATAATTAGTTGCTCATTCTTATGTTGTTCCAAATCCATATGCTGTTATTTTTTTTGTGTAACACAAAGGAGAATTTTAGATATATTTAACAATTCATAGTGACCATGAAGGACAAAAACTGCCATAAAAGGATGACGTCAATGACTTCTGCTTCTCGTTCTCAAATCTTGTTCTCCATTCTGCAAATTCTCACACAAAGGCTTCAGAAGTCTTTGAATACGGCACACAAATTGTATGAACTACTTTTATGGTGATTTTTTTTGTCCCTTGGAGTTTGACATATGTCGCCACCGTAACCTGTAACTGTATGGAAAATTATTTTAAAAAATAATCTTTTGTGTTCAGCGAAAAAGAAACCCACAGGTTTTGAAAGACCTAGAGTGAATTAGAGCAAACAGACATTAGTCTCATGTTGTTTTTTTCTTGTGATTTTGTTGTTGCTCAAAGCACATGGTCTTTTATAACATTCCTTAATTTTTCTATCATATTTCTATAGTCTCACAAGAAGAGGTTATCAGGAGAATCATAGAACTGATGAAACAAGAAGGGGACAAACTAGATATCGGGGTAAGTGTATCGCTTTCACATTCCTTCTGAAATCACTAAAGATTACTGAGACATTTTGCTTTTGTTTTGAGAATGTATGTTTCAGTTTCAAATGTATAAAATGTATTTAAAGGAGGTCTGTTTCCTTTTACCCACTAATGTTTTCTTGTCTCCTGTCCCTCCAGCTGAAGGAGAACAGCACCGTGATCAGTTTTCTGAACAAGATCACCTATAGATCCTTCCAGCAAATGGCTGATCAATATGTTCATTCAGAAGTTCCAAATAAGAACACCTGCCCAACCGTCGTGGCACCAGAGCTGGTGAAGTTCGCCTTCACTCTGGACTTCACTGCTCAAGTCGCTAATCTGCACCGCCAGGCCACAGGCCACATCATGGGCTTGGGGAACCAGTATCTCCAAGATCGCTTCACTCACATGAGCGAGAGCCATCCGCATCTCGCTGACATTAAAGCAAAGGATCAGAAAACGCAGAACTCTGAGCAAGAATTCTTAAGCTTGTAGAAGCATGAGCTTCTAGTTGACATAGTTTTACTGGATATACCTCTGAAATGTACAAAAAAACGATGAAATGAAGGATTTTAACGTTTTTTGGGTTTTTTTGCACAATAACCCAATAATGTGCTAACACACACCAGAAAGAACTGCTTTGCTTATATCATAGAACATTATTGAAGTTATTTGAAATTTGGGAGAAAACACTTTGTGAATATTTCTAAGGAAATCGAAACCATCAACCTTTGAGTTTTGAACATACTAAACCTTTGCGTAATTTGTTGCAAAGTGTAAATTTAAAAAACAAACCTGAATGATGTAAGCTAGAGCAATCTTAATGTGAATCTATTCTGCAAATGTTTGCACAACTGCATTCATTATTTTTATTTATATAATGTTTTTTTGTTTTTTTATCTTTATATTATACCACTCTCTAATTATGTATTTTAAATATGTTGTAACTGTGTATGCGGGCATATGCAGAATGTTTACACCATAATGATTAAATATAGTGAATATGTTTTATAAAGTGTTGTCCATGATGTCATTTATTCATTTTCCTCTAAAATTGTGTTAAATACAATTTAAATACAATACAGTTTAATTTAATTGATCCAAAATAAAAAAAAAAAACAGTTAATGAGCATAGCAAATTTAGTTTATGAATGAAAAATAAAGTAATATGATTACAGCCAACTACTGACTGATATAGTTTTATGCTGTGCAATCTTATTTTTATTTTCATTTGGTCCATTCTAAATTTGTGTATTTTTAGTTTTTATAAACACAACTTCTTTTTTTTTTAATAAATCAGGATGTCCAAATCCAACTTGATAAAGTATTTATTAGCTTTGAACAATTTTACATACATGAAACAGAATTTTGGCATGTTTAATTTATTCTTACTAAATTGAAATAATCATTTAGTAATATTATATACTTTTGTCATTTGTATTAGTCTTTGTTGTTGTTTAATTATATATAGTTTATTTTTATTTCAGTTTTAAACATGTTTGTACACTGAAGAAAAAAAATTTCAGGTCTTGGGCTGCGTCCAAAAACTGGAAAATGCTGCCTTCTGAGGACACATTTCAAGGTAGTAAGGCATCAAGGCACGTCCGAATCCAATGTTAGCTTCACTTCCTCTCTCATGAGATACCTTCCTCAGATCGATTTTTGAAGGCAGCATAGATGTATCCTTAGCTGCCTTTGATATCCCACAATCCTGTGCTTTCCATTCTGTGACAATTGAGCTAGAAAAATAAAGATGGTGTCCGAAAGTTGCGTTTGCTGCTCAGTTTGTATATAAATGTACGATTTTGATCAACATATTTCAATTTTGATATCATTTCTATCGAGAAATTACTACTGTAATAATTAAATATTTGTTTAGTTCTCACCAAAGCTCACGCTATATTGCTGTAGATCATTAAACTGTTACACTGCCTCAGAAGTCTGTCCGAAATCATTTTCGTGAGGTACCTTCATGCACAAACGCTGCCGTACAAGTCATTCTCTTATAAGACAGCGAGGCAGCAAGACAGCTACCTAGGTTTTCGGACGCAGCCTTGGACTCTCAACTAATGAGCTGATGATCTGAATCAGGTGTGTTTAATTAAGGAGACATGGAAAACATGCAGGGTTGGAGAGGCTCCAGGAATGTGCTAAAGCAACACAGTTCCGACACATTTTGTCCTAACTTAATTTCGTTGTGTTCAATCCACTTAAATATATCTAATATTGAAGTTTACTGCGTTTGTGTTGGGATTACATGAATGAATTTTGTTGCATTAACTGAAACTGGGCGGTGCTTGTTAGTTCCCAGCATGCATTGCATATGGCTGGATCAAGAGAGAAAATGTTGAAATTAGATATTATTTTATGTCTTTTTTGCAGTAAGATAATCAGTCACTAGAGAGAGATGTTTGACAGAGAATTTTGTCTGCAATAAGTAACACCTTCAGTCTTCCTCTTGCACATCCATGTAGGAGATACAAGGAGAAGAGAGATCATCTTCTGTGTTCCTGTGCTTGTCCAAGTCTAGGAATAAGCCTCCGTCATAATCTAGCTTGTCCTTCTGAAGCTGTGGTGTTTCAGAATGGCTGTCCATTTCTAACTCTAAGTTGAGCTGCAGGAGGAAGGTTGAAGATAGTGGCTTTGCATCTGTAATGATGTTATCTGTCTTTTTACAGAAACTGCCGGATCCAGCGAGCTGGAAGCAGAGGAAGGATCGTTGTCTAAACGAGGGAGGCTGGGTCTGGCTGCTGCTCTCCAACTGCTTCTTCGAGAATGAAGTAGGAAGACGGCATGGCAGAAAACGCAAAGCGAGAGAAAGTAGTTGCAAAGAAAGAGGGGGGAGACAGGACCAGGGTGCAAGAAACAGAGCAGGAGTGGGGACCAAAGGTAGAATTTGCAAAAGCAGGAATCTGGAAAAATTTAGGAACATCTAATGATGGTATTAAGATCAAAATATACACTCAAAAAATATTTAAGCTTTTTTTTTTAAGATTTACGCAATTTAATTAATAGTAAAATTCCATCAAAATGAATTGAATAATCCTAAAGTTTCAGTGTGTAAATTTTAGCCCTCTTTCGAAGCACATAGAGAACATATGGTGGCTGACACAGGACAAAGATGTCGATGCTTCTAATAAACCAGACGACTACTACTACTGTGTATTCAATGTGATGCAAGCTGCCTCTAAAAACACCAACGAAGAAGAACAACATAGTAACGAAACGTTACAGGATTTTGTCCGTTTAGGGCTACTGTAGAAACATGGCGTCGCAAAATGGCGACTTCCATTTAAGGGGACCCGCGGTGTATGTAGATAGAAATGACTCATTCTTAGGTAATAAAAACACAACAGTTCATTATGTAAGGTCTTTATACACCACTGAAAACATAGTTATGTATATTATATTGCATTTCTATCAATAGATCCTCCTAAATATTACACACTGGACCTTTAAGGGGATAATTGATTAAGGATTGTTCAGTTGTTCAATTAAAATATGTAAGGATTATTCAGTTCAATATGATGGAATTTTACTATTAATTAAATTGCACAAATCTTAAAAAAGACTTTTTTTGAGTGTATATGCATTCTTGTTGTTCTTAATTCATAAATAATGTCACATTACTGAAGTAAAATGTGTTATTTCATGTTTCATTACAAGGTCAATCATGTATGAAAACTTTGCTAGTTTTACCTGTTTGTTACCAGTCCTCTTAAGAGTGCGAGGGCGAACCGCAGGTGTATGATCACATCCTGTTTGAATTCCCCGCCTGCATTCAGAGCTTGAAGGGGAATTTTCTTCGCCCAGCAGAAAAATCTGTTCACATACACATGCAAAACAACACTAGGAATGACAATAGGCGCTTACATGTTTTTCTCATATACTGATAAGATACACAAGAACATGAGCAACTGATACATAGCCTAAAGATCTAACCTATAGATGAACAAGATGACAGCTGTAGCAGGAAGAGTGTACGGCAGTAAAGCGTAGGATATGAGACGACACGGCAAGATGTTGTTGTGAAAAGTCCAGATGCCAAACTGTTCTGCTAGGTTACAAAGCAAAGCTGAAGAGAGAGATTTCATTTTAGCGTACAGAGCTGGGCATTAGACTGGATCTAGTTCCCTCAAAAAGGTTGCGGACACATAAGTCAGAACTAAGTTCTTGCATTAAACAATATCAAACCAAGTGGAATCTGCAAACAATGTCACAGTCATCAACAGGTGTAGTTCATGATATTAACTATGACCATGTCTTTTTGTCATCATTTTGAACAGTATATACATTATTCTATAATTTACAACCCAAAACAAACTTCTACTTGTATGTTTTGCTTGTGGAAGGTTCTTTCAAATTCTACCGTATAAAATGTAATTTATTCCTGTGATCAAAGCTGAATTTTCAGCATCATTACTCCAGTCTTCAGTGTCACATGATCCTTCAGAAATCATTCCAATATGCTGATTTGCTGCTCAAGAAACATTTAATCAATTTTGTTAATCAAACAGTTGTGCTGCTTAATATTGTGAAAACTATCTGACAGTTTTTTCAAGATGCTTTGATGAAAATAAACTTCAAAAGAACAGCATTTATTTGAAATAGAAATCTTGTATAACATTAAAAATGTCTTTAATGTCACTTTTAATCAATTTAATGCATCCTTACTGAAAAAAAGTATACATTTAAAAAATTAATAATAATAATTGTATGGCCCCCAAACTTTTGATTGGTCGTGTAATGAAACTGTATTCATGCATTTTAAACATGAATTAACTCTTTAAATACATTTCAGAGCTCACTCTCAAGAAAAAATGGCTCTAAACAGTAACAAATTAGGGTTCTTCACCTTGTAACAATAGCGAAAACCATTTTGGTGCTAATTAGAAACTTTTTTTTATAATTTTTCCATAAAGAACCATGCTTTTGAAAGTGCTACATACCACCTTAATGGTGTTATAAATAACCTTTTAATTAATAGTTTATTTTATTATTATCTTTACAGTTACAGTGTGTCTCTTCTATTTGCTTATGTAAAAACAATTATGTTTATGAAGGCCAAATTTAGCAAAAATTGACAGAATGTGAAAGAAGAGCCCTTTATAATGTTAAAAGGAAAAGTTATTGGATAGCTTTGAGAGTGTGTTGACAGTCTGTGTATTTGATTGGCTGCTGAGCTCCAGAAAATTAGTATGAGGTGGCATTGACAGTTACAGATTTAAAAAAAAAAAAAAAAAAAAAGAACCCTAAACTCTAAAACAAAGAACCATTTCAGCATATAAAGTTATTCAAGACAATACGGTTCTAAATAGAACTGTGTGAAGATCCTTTAAAAAAATCTTTTTTTGGAGTGCTGTCACTAGATATCTTGCTAACAGGGAATGTTCTCAAAATATATTATTTATACATCAATTATGGAGCGTTTTTTCTTATATGTTTTCCTTGGAAGTTTGTCTAACATTTTTACTTGTTTCAGAATATTTAGAGAACATTCAAAAGTAACATTCCCATGATGTTTGCAACGTTTGTTGCAAAATGTTTGCAAAATGTATTATTTATACATAATTTCCTTGCAACATTTTTCATAACGTAATAGCAACATTAGCAAAACGTTCTTAGAGCATATTTTTGTTAGTTGGGTAGTTTTTGTCATACCTATTTCACTAAGTCACAAACAACTTACACAAAAGCATTTGCCTGACATTTGCCTATCCTTCTGTAGAGCAGGTGGGATATGGGGGCGTAATGAGGGTAAGAGTGATGGAGGGCTGCCCGCTGGCCCGCATAAAACTTTGCTCTTCAACTGCACAGCAAATGTCTTCCCAACCCCAGTGTTTTCCTCATCACCAGTGACAGTTGAGAGTGTCAGTAACAAATTTGGAAGTGCATTGAATCTGGAATTATCATGTGTATTCGGCTTCTCACCTTTTTGTATCCATGCTGGTAGGCTGTTATACAGTAACTGCACCAATGAGTTCAGGTTCCAGGGTAGGTCCTCAAGACCATGATAGTACTCCTCCGGTAACTCGGTATCCATTTTTATCTCCTCAGAACGCTCTCCTTTGCCCCACTCCTCTTCCTCATTTATCTGATTTTCTCTGACTTCTTGTGTTCTCTTCATGTTTACGTCCAGATTGGCTGATGGTTTTATGTCATTGTAACTAATGGATTGCAAGCATGTTATCTTTTAAAAGATTTGGACTAACACATTCTAAATGTCTTTTAAATGGCACCTTACAACTGCAGACTACAGTGTCCTCCAAAAAACATATACTCTTTATATTTCCCACCAGTTAATCTCAGTTCACCTCTAAAGAGTTGAGAAAGAGCCATGTTAAATAAAAATATTAGGTTACTTACATGATAGTTCATAACATCTTTCAAGTCCTGGAGGGGAGAGCAGCAGAAGTTACTTCATTATACTGCAACCTTGTATTAAACTCAAGCTTATTTTAGAGCGAGGCAGTGGCATGACAGGGTATTGCCAGTTTATGCTATTCTGCCACCTATTTTTATACACCACAGACAAGTGATTGATGGCTGCAATACTGAAATTGACATCTGACCAACACATGCTCAGAGACTTTCACCAGGCACTCATTACTTTAAAAAAGTCACCTTCCTCCAAGAGGGTGAATTCATATATTTATGTTATCTCAGTTTAATGTGCAGAGACAACTATAAATGATCATGTTTAATTGAGTGTTCTGACATGTCGACTCTTGAAATGAGTTTGGAGCCAAACTAACCTGTTTGTTGAACAATGGGAAATAGGGATGGTGCAGTAGAATGTTTAGAAACAATTATTTTTCGATATTACATTAATAATGAAGACCAATTCCTTGGTTTTTCTCAATTGTTAATTATAACTTAAAACGTACCTTCATAATTTATGATTAAGTATTTATATCCAACAATGTGACTATTATTTTACTGTAGCAGTAACACTTTACAATAAGGTTGCGTTATCAACTAACAATGAAAAATACTTCTAAAGCATTTATTAATCACAGTTAATGTTAATTTCAGCATTTACTCATACATTTTTAAAGTCAAAAGTCATGTTTGTTATTATTTATTGGACCTGAGCTAACATTTACTAACAATGAACAGTTTTTTTTTTATTAACGTTAACAAATAAATACTGTAACAAATGTATTGCTCATTGTTAATGCATTAACTAGGACCCTATTTTAAAGTGTAGCTCAAAACTACCTGCATTTTGAGGTAATAAGAAACCAGTTTCACATACCATTCTGCTCCAAGAGATTTATATAAAAGCATAATACGATTCATGCTCAGAAACACAAAATTAAGTTCTATTTAACTTAGACCTGTAATAACAAAAATGGTTTACCATTTTGCAGACAAATAATCATAAGGCATCTTTAAACACAAATGTTTTCCTTTTTTATTGTATTTTTACAGGTACAAAAGAAAGATTAATCAAAGAGGCCAAAGCCCATGTCTTCATCAGACTCCTCAGATTCTTCTTTCTTCTCTTCCTTTTTCTCTTCCGCTGAAAGGCAAACATGCAAATGTCAAATCAGATGTAATGCACAAAGTTTCCTGGATATTTCTGACTCAGATAAAGTTTATCAATGGAGCGGTTCACCCCACTTCAGAAATTTAGTAAAAGGGAATGAGGAAGAAATGCTCTATGATCAGATCCATAACAAAACAATTAGTCTAACGGGTGACGTTCAAACTGCTGACCAAAAACACATCATTCACACCAGCAAATGGATATGAAAATTGTGCAAGAGAATATTTTGCTAAAATGTAATGCATTTGGAAAACTGCAATCAATGACAGTGAATAAAAAAAAAATCCTGAGCAGGAAGCCTATAACAAACCAAATAATTCTTACTATTCAAAAACCTAACTGGACTAGACTGAAGACATTTTTTGCCTTTGTCAGTAAAAGGCAGTGTTATTTTAGTATTAATGAGATAGTATTAAAGTTATTAATATTTTGCTTTTTTTTTTCTTAATTTTTTAAATTGTTTTAATTTTAATTTTACTATTTTTTTTTGTTATAGATAATTTTAGTTCTATTAATTTTGTTGTTTTTATAATTTGTATTATTGTTTATATATATATAACAATTTAAATTATATGAAAATAGCTGAAATAAAATAAGTTTAAGTTTTTTAATATTTTATTTTGATTAAAGTTTAGTTTATTTCAAGTAACAAAAGGTTTTTAATGGTTTTAGTTTTGGTTACCAGGTTTATTAAACTACCCACCTGCAGGTGCTTCCCCAGCAGGTGCGGCTCCACCGCCACCAGTGGCGGCAGCAGCAGAGACCGCCACTGCACCACCCGCTGGAACGGAGGTTAACTTAGAGAGGCCTGTGGAAAGAAAAAAAAAAAAAAAAAGGTGAGTGTTCATACCTCACATTATTTAAATATTATGTAGGTCAGACGGTAAAAGCAATGCAGTCTTACCGGCATTCATGACTTCATTGATGTCTTTGCCATTCAGTTCACTGATAACCTATTGAGCAACACCAAAAACAGAAGGATTGACTCATTTGGGGATTTAGTTGCTGTACATGAGCATTCGTGTTATTAAAAACAAGGAAACAAGTGCACCAGAGTTGAATGTGCAACAACACCAGAACTGTACTGAATTCCTTCAAATTAAAATAGTAATAATAGAACATACCCATGACATTTATTTATGGTAAGCAGTGGAAATCTAATTAAACATTTACATTATGATGAATTTTTAGATGTTTAATTATGACACACTTATATTAAGATGAAAACACTGTTGTCAGATTTAAAAACAGGTTTATTAGATCCAGGATCCACCTTGTTAAGTCGTTCATCATCGGCCTCAATTCCGACACTCCCCAGGATGTTTTTGATGTCTTTGGCGGATGGGTTGGCATTGCCACCCAGTACAGCCAACAGGTAAGCGGCCACGTAACGCATTCTAGAAGACAATTTACACATATTTACAACTGATTATTGGCTATGTTTATCTTTTATTCACATAATTTTAAGAAGCACTTGACATTTTATAGAATATTGCAGCATTTATTATGCCACATGGTTTATATTTATCTTCGATGCATATGATCTTAAGAACAATTAGACCAAATATATGAAAAAGTGACTAAAAAAAAAACATTATAGACAAACTTCAGACTGTCTAAAATGTGATTGAAATCTTTGGTCTCACGAAGGGTGCTGTAAGTCTGGAAACATGGTATTAAATTACACAAAATATTTCTTATATAATTAACTGATAAATTATGAAAATTAATTAAGAAACTGTCTCATAGATTGAAAGTCAGAGGTTTACTCTGACTGAACTTTACAGAGGGAACTGCCAAGCAGCTGACTAGGTTTATCAAGCGTGTTATACATGCTTTGTTTAGGGTTAGTGACATATACATTTTAAAACACAATTCAAATAATCAGAACACTTTTCAACCCTTCACGTCTTATTTGGAGTATTAACTGTAATTACAGTCTGCCATATTTCAATTCTACTTTGGAGCACAAGGAAACAAAATGGAGTATGCTGCTATTTCACTTGATAAACATGTGCTTACAGAGTGGATATACGGTTGAATTTTAATCACGAATACTATCTAAGAGACTGTACCGAGACACACTTTAATACTTTAAATATATGAAAGAGATGTCAATAAAACATACTTTAAGTCTGCGAAAGACACGAAACGTCGGTCACGCTGCAATTTCCGGAAAAGAGAGGACGAGTAGAGGAAAATAGCTGAAGAATGTAGCAGTATGCGATGATCTGATTGGCTGCACGATGCACCCCGTCAAAATGGCAGACGATGATTGGATACTATTTATTCCTCGTTCATGTTGTGCTGTCAATGCTTCTATCAAGACTTTTAAGGGTAATATTTGTTGATTTTTGGCCGTTTATTACTTATTAATAGTTTGCGATGTAAATATGTTTATTATGACTGAACCTAACTGTGTCTTTATACTTTTATAATTTTTAAGTACACATGAAATCAAAATTTACCATATTTACTTTGTTAGCGCAAACTGCTAGTTTTGTGGTGAACAATTCAATCCACACAAAATGGGCTTTTTAATCTTTAATCAAAATATGAAAATGCACCTCCCCTCTGCAACGGCGTCCCTTCTCTGATGACGTCAGTTTGACGGTTTGTGTAACCACGCCCTCCAACCGACCGACTGCTGTCTGCGAGTGCGAGCGTTGACGGCGCGTGAAAACAAACAGAGATGGCGAGGAGGTGCGTTTTAGGTTGTGGCTCTCCCGAAACACTTTTCCCATTCCCCAAAATTCCTTCGTTGCGGTCCCGATGGCTCGAGTTTTTGCATTTCCAGGAAGGAGGGATATCAGAGAGGTCACGGTTGTGCTCGAAGCACTTCACACGCGAATGCTTCAAAAACTGGACACAGCACGAAATGGGGTTTGTGAAATATCTGACATTAACAGATACGGCTGTCCCATCAGTGTACACCGTCGGTACCTCACAAAGTTTGACGGTAAGTGGAACTAGCTACAACCAAGCTCTTCAGACGCTGAACATCATACAGGGCTGCCAACATAACTTGATGTCATATTATGCACAATCAACTAAATAAATCACCATTTAAAGGGTTAGTTCACCCAAAACTTAAAATAATGTAATTAATTACTCACCCTCATGTCGTTCTACAACCGTAAGACCTTCGTTCATCAAATTAAGATATTTTTGATGAAATCCAATGGCTCAGTGAAGCCACTGTTCATAGTTTTCAGTCACGTGACTGTCACGCAGTTATGTAACTGCAGCACAAGCCTGTCAATTTTCCATCTTAAAAGCAAAAATATGTAAACAAGATGCAAGTTTTGGGCACTAGTGATCCATACAGCACCTGCAGTGATTTCAATCACTTAAAACAGCGGGACGTTTTTTTAAAAAGCTAACGTGAAAAACATAGGGTGGTTATTTGCACCAATAGTTAGTTTAACACTAATCAAGGATTTGTTGATCTGGGTTTTATTTTAAATCGAGTTGTGAATTTTAAACACAGATTAACTATGCTTAGAGTCCATTAGAATTAAAGGGCTGATCGAGCAGCATAGGCTGAGGGTGAACCAATGCCAGGCTAAAGAATCAACCCACCCTTAAAGTATATTAATGTACTTAAAGAGTTATATTAAAAGATCGAATTCAGTTGAACCCATTTTGATGATGCATACTATATACAGGCGAGCAGATGAGCTCAGAATATGAACGCAATGCGTTTTCTTTATAATGGTTTTCAATGGAAAAAAAACACTTAACGAGAAACCTCGTGTTGCATTAAAGGGTTAGTTCACCCAAAACTGAAAATTCTGCCATTTATTACTTACGTAATATTTTTACGACGAGAATATTTTTGGAGCACCAAAAAAACTAAATAACAACTTATATAGTGATGGCCGATTTCAAAACAGTGCTTCAGGAAGCATCGGAGCATAAATGAATCAGTGCGTTGAATCATGATTCGGATCACATGTCAAACTGCTAATGGCTGAAATCACGTGACTTTGGCGCTCCGAACAACAGATTCGACACACTGATTCATTTATGCTCCGATGCTTCCTGAAGCAGTGTTTTGAAATCGGCCATCATTAAATAATAATGTGCTTATTTAGTTTTTTTGGCGCTCCAAAAATATTCTTGCCACTTTATAATATTAATATTGAACCACTGTACTCACATGAATCGACTTAAATATGTTTTTAGTACCTTTATGGATCTTGAGAGAGGAAGTGTCCATTGCTCCCTATGGAGGCCTCATGGAGCTATCAGATTTCAACTAAAATATCTTAATTTGTGTTCTGAAGATTAACGAAGGTCTTACGGGTGTGGAACGACATGAGGGTAAGTAATAAATGACAGAATTTTCATTTTTGGGTGAACTAACCCTTTAATAATCTGTGTTCATTTGTTTGCCTGTACAAAGTATGTATAGTCAATAAGGTGTATACTGAAATTGGTCTTTTAATATCACTGTCTTACTACATTAGATCTTACTACAAACCTGGTAAAAATGACTGGTGGGCAATGGAGGAAGGCCTTGTTTTGCCCGCCGGGGGGCGTTCCCCTCAGGGCATGACGTCACGTGAAAACTCTCAGTTGCCAAATCACTGAACCTCTCAAGATCAAGAAATTGTACTATTTTCTGTATACTAAATATGTAAAATTACATATTTAAAGCAATTCATGTGAGTACAGTGGTTCAACCTTAATATTATAAAGCGATGATGAGAATACCTTTTGTTAACCCAAAAAAAAAAAAAAAAAACACTTTTCAACAATATCTAGTGATGGCTGATTTCAAAACACTGCTTTGAAGCTTCACTAATCTATTGTTTCAAATCAGTGTTTTGGATCGAGTATCAAACTGCTGAAATCACATGACTTTGGCGCTCCGAACCACTGATTCCAAACAAAAGATTTGTAAGGCTTCAAAGCAGTGTTTTGAAATCGCCCATCACTAGATATTGTTGAATAAAATCTTTATTTTGGGGTTTTTTGGTGCACAAAAATTATACTCGTCGCTTTATAATATTAAGGTTGAACCACTGTAGTCACATGAACTGTTTTAAATATCAATTTGTGTTCCGCAGATGAACAAAGGTCTTATGGGTGTAGAACGACATGAGTAATTAATGACAGATTTTTCATTTTTGGGTGAATTAACCCTTTAAATCAACATGAGATTCATCATAATGATCATCTCTTACTCTTAACAGAGGGTATGTTGAAAGATACAGAACAAATTATTGAAATGAATTAAATGTCTCATGTAATCGCTCAATGATTATAAAATTATTATAAAAACCTAATTGTATACTATTCAATTGTTAATTTTGAATTTTAATAATAATGTACCTAACTGATAGGTTTCCCTGTACAGTTTGCAAAATTATTTGAGAGATTTTTATCCTTGGAAAAAAAAAACTATATATAACATTACTGTATATTCAAATGAATTGATATTGAATCAAGATAAAAATCTTAAGCTTATGAATTGAATCGTAATTCTCACTCCAAGTAGAACTCAAAAATTGGCAGTCCTGCACAATCATCTATTTTGGGCTTGTAACCATGTCAAACTGCAATGCAATTCCTGTTATACAGCCCCTAACAAGAGATGTGGCCTGTCAATGTGATGCACCATCTTTGAAGAGTGTGTCGATCCAAACAGAAACCCAAAAGCTGAAAAGACGGAGTAAAGGTAAAGTTATAGGCTACATCCTTGCTATGTGTTTCTTCATTGTATTAGCTGGTAATGGTCTTCTTGTGTTGTGTTTAATGGGTTTGATTGTCATATGTGTGTGTGTTGAAAATTTCAGCAGTTCAAGTGAAGCCTTTAGGCCACTCTGTTGGTACAGGCATTGAACCTCCATGTCTTCAACACCAAATAAAAGGCCACGCATGGAAGACCCTGCATTCGATGAGAGCTCAACACACACCTCAAAAGTTTTTGGCCTCGTAAAAGATTTTTGATAACGGCTGACAGATTTTTATTTCTATGTTTCTTGTTGTATTTTTGTGTGCGCATTGGAAGCTTCAGTACCAAATTCCTTGTGTGTTTAATAAAGCTCTTTCTGATTCTGATATTAATAGTCTCAAACTTATTAATTCTACAAATAAAATTAAATATGAATTGTCTTAGCAGTTGTGCTTTTTTGATTTTATTCTTAAAATCCCCTCCAGTTAGTTAACAGCTACACATTCAACACCTCATATGGTAAATAGCATACATAGATTTTTAAACATTGTATGAACAGCTACATGTTCTAAATATAAAAAAGTTCCAATATGAAACTAAAACAGCAGAATTTGTATAACTTGGGCTTTTGTCCCATTTGGTGGCATATGATCCACCATTCAGTTCTGACCTTGATGCACAGCTTTCTAATGTTTCATCAGCTCTTCTCTATCTTTTATTAGTAGAGGAAAGGATAAAAGGATAGACACAATATATCTTCCGCATATTGATGTAAAGATCCCTTTTTTGTGTGCATGGCAATAGCAATGATCATCAAAAGGTGATTTATGATGTTACATCACAGCTAAAATAAAGAATATCATGTATTTAAAGCAACACTAACAGCTCCAGACCACATTAAAGGTGAGCAAAAATGAATAGACACAAGCTTTTTATTGACAGGAACAAAAACTCAAAATGGCAAACACATCAGTCACAAAAAACGGTTTAGATTATCAAGCAAGTTTCACAATTGTACTGGAAATGAACACAGCCTTTTATAGTTTATTGAAAGGATTCAGTTTCGTCTTGATGTAGAAAGCACTGTAACTGATCAGGGAAAATGAATGAATTTCAGGAATGTCTACAGTTCTATTAGCTCTTCATCCTTCTCTTGTGTAAAGAGGAACGACACAGTTTCCAGAATAAACTCCAAGATTTTTCTCCAGTAGGTCACATACCAGATCTTAAATAGGAATTCTCCTAAGAGCACCAGTACAAAGAGTGCAAGAAGACTCAGGAAGATCCGATCGATATGGTGGAGCACCCTCTCTTTGAATGTGCGCTGTTCCCATGGCACTGCGGCCCGAGCCTCACTATATCGGCCAAAATGGAGAAGGGCATCGTCTATCTCCTGTGTCTCCACTTCCGCAGCTCTGTCACCTTCTGCCATCCTGCTTAATGCTCTCCAAAAGTCAAGTCTTTGTAAATTGCTTTTGTAATGAAATTTTCAACTTGGAGACAGGCCTCAGGACGTGCTCTTTTGTTGGTTTTCCCTGAGTGCTGCTGAAGAATAAAGCTTGAAGTAATTGAAATGGCAGTAGCTTAATTAGTTTTCAGTCTTTCTTTAATACCTTGAGAAAATACAAAAGATGTACCATTTAAATGAAACTAATTAGCTGTAGCCATTTTAATATAGTTGGTTGATTTCCATTGTCCTCGTCAAGGCTGCTGTGTGTGTCTGACTGAATACGGTAGGCTGATTATGAACTCACCTCACTAAGGAGATCACTGGGACTTACCAACACTCAGCACTTTTCAAAATCCTATAGGAACAGATGGCAAATAAGAGGGATAGGGCTACAATTTGCTAACAAAAGGCCATCTAACATTTCCTTTTAAAACGAACGTTTCTGTAGAAATAAATAGTGTAAATAGAGTCAAATTCTTTCATTTAAACACCATGTGATTTATTGCACATTGAACAACACTTTTCTATAAACTGTATTTAATCCACATTTAGAAACAAATTAATTGACTTAATGAGCATATTACAGAAACCATAATTTCATAACTTTCTTCTTTCTGCCTAAGAGTGGCCATAACTGTTTGGATGCAAGTATGCATACTTACATGTACACATGCAAATAATATAAAGATTACGATATTTTTTTTTATAAACGCCATGTCATCAAACGCAGCTGAAGGCTATCTCAATCGGAAAGATCCTTGGAAGGTAGCCTTTCTTTCCCATTCTTCATTCGGCCTGTTCTGAAGGATGCACGGATGACCTTAAATGACCCACAATCCTTTGCACACTTTTAAATTCACAAAAATAAACTGAACTGAACTGAGTTTTTATGAAATGTAAGACAAAAATAATGTTTTTGGACACTAAAGTATAGATGGTATGCTTTTTTTTTTTTGCTGTAAATATAAATTATTAATTATAATTAATGTTATGAAGTGATGAGAATACTTTTTGAGTGCAAAAACAAAACAAAACTAACTGGTTACACTTTATTTTAGTGCCGTAGTTTCATTGTAATTACTCAAATAACTTACTATAGAGTTACAGTTAGGGTTTGGTTTGTAATTATGCATAATTTACTGTTATTACTATATTAAGTACATGAAGTAACATGTAACTATGGCACTGTAAAATAAATTGTTACCAAATAACTCAATTTAAACTCTTGTCATACGCAGCTGACGTAGTGAACGCAGTGCAGGCTTCCATGTTTACATCCGAACGCCGGCTATTCATGTCGCTTCTTAACTTTAGGATTGAACCACTGTAGTCACATTGACTATTTTAACAATGTCTTTACTACCTTTCTGGACCTCAAAACGTGCAACGATGTGTGGTTCAGATATCCTCAGAGTTCATCAAAAATATCTTAATTTGTGTTCTGAAGCTCTTACGGGTTTGGGACAACATGAAGGGGAGTAACCTACTTAATGACTTAAAGAAATTTCATTTTTGGGTGAACTAACCCTTTAAGGTCCAGTACTTGTATTAATGATTCAAACTAGCAACAAGCTAGAAGGACATTTATGTATCATATGAACAATAAAGTTCACAATATTTTATTGAATTATCTTTAATCTTGAATTATTATTTTTTTTATAAATCAATTTTAAAACTGTATTTATAGGATTTTTTTTTTTTTTTTTTTTAAACTATAACTTTTGCTTTCATTATTCCTGACAGCTATAATTAGGAACACATAGAAGAAATATAAGAATTAAAACCAACATTATTCCTGTAATGTGTGCTGTTATTCAAAAAACAATGGTTAATAAGTGTAATAAGTTATTAAGTGTGGCTAAAAAATAAGTAAATCGATGATGTACCACCAACTGCTAATATTAATTCAATATTAGGACCTAACAAAGCAGTTTTTCTTAGAACACATGATGCATCACAAATTTAACATGGATATAGATTTATAACTATTTATGATAACGAGCTAGCGGTGGATGTTCAGATAAAAACGACCAATTTCAAAATGTTCAGATTTTTTAATGTAATAAAATATCAGGGACATGTTCACCTATTATAATAACAGAGAATGCAAAGTTAATAAAATATATTAATATAAAAATAAGATAAAAATGAAGGCTTTAGGGCTCCAAAAAAGTAACAAATGTACACAAACAAGGATCCGTTTCAGATATTTTTATTTTTCTGCATAAAAATGCACAGAATGTGACAGTTAATTTGCTTCACATGGGCTTCGGAGGAGCTCTGGGGGGAGCACCCTGTAGGAAAAAAGGAGAAAAAATGCTGAGATCCACCTAAAACTCAAATTAACACCACTACAAAACACGCATTGTAACTCTACTAACATACTGCAGCTGTTACTTTAACCTAATGAAGTAATAAAGATTAGTCATCTACAGAATTTCAGGGTACTTACACCAGGCCTGAAGCGGGGAGGTGGTGTTCGGTCCTTGCGGGCCTCCCGGGATCTGTTTCTCACCACCTTGCTGTGGATGGCACAGCTAACACAGTAATGCAGCTTCACGTAGAGCTTGGGCAATACATATGCTACAAAAGGAAGAGAGCGGAAAACAGAAAACCAGCATTTTAATCTGCAATATCACATACTAATGAGACTCAGTCAACGTTTTTGCTGCTAATGCAGTCACTTACAGTCAAACACACTAGCTTCAGAGATGTCCCTCACAGCAGCGGCCTCCACGATGTTCCTGATGACAAACTTCTTGATGGCCTTGTCCTTGGGAACACAGCGGGCACAGTTGGTGCAGCGGATGGGCTGGACATGGCCACGGCCCTTCTTTGCACGTCCGTTGTTCCTTCTCTTCTTAGTCTGTCATTAAGAAATTTAAATACTTCAATAATTAAAATAGTATTGGACAATTCAATTAAACATCCTATACTTTCTGACCAACGAATTTCCATGAATTTTAGTATAAAATTTTTTTTTATACAAATTCTTTCTACTTTAATTTCTTGCTATTCATGCATTATATATATATATATATACACACACAAAATATTATAATTATTATATAAACTACTAATAAATATATTCTCTCTATATAAGGATTAATCTATTTTATTTATAACAAGAAAACTATGTAGTGTTATTTTTCATTTGATTTCAATTTCTGCACTTTGTATATGTTGTATTTATTTGCACTATTGCTAATTTGCATATTGTTCTTACTGTATTACTGACTGCACGCTTCTCACTAATAATGTTTGAAATTTATATTAGTCTAGTTTATTAGTTAGTTGCTCTTTAGACATTATTTTTGTTCATGGTATTCATCTGCAACAATATTTTGCAAAAAGAAATATATTTGACTTTTTTCCCCTCACAATATTTGAATCAAAACTGGGAATTGATAAGAATCGGAAGCAATAAGCAGAATCGGAACTGCAAAAATTCCCAATCCCGATACCCAACCCCATTTGAGCTCAAATTTTATAAAGGAAATCACAATTTTCAAATATTATAAAATAAATATTAAATTTGATATCTGTATGTGGTTCCCATAGAAATCTTTGAAATATCAGTAAATGGCCAGTTTCAGGATTTCCATTACTATAATAACCACATACATAAGTAAAATATTAAACTTTTAGGTAACTATTTTTGTAATTTTTAAAATCGTGATTTCCTGATATTTCCAGGTTCTCATTATTATGGTATGAGCTGTACATTTCCTAAAAACAGACATACAAAAGTGGCGATCTTTTTCGCACCAATCAAAATCAATTATTGGAAAAAAAAAAAAAAGTACTAAAAATGATCCAAGTGTCAATCGACCCTTAATTTTTTATCAGCTTAGAAAGCCTGTTCTGCATTGATCAGTAGTTAGATCCGCATCAATCTTCAGGTCAGCTCAGTTTACACCAAAGTACTGACAGACTGCAGCGTCTTGATATATACGCAACATATCGACAATAACACAAGTAGAATCAGTACATCAAAGACTTAGTAGCTATAATAAGCATTAAATGCCAGTATTTTGCTTTATATATACACACAATACCAGGCCTGTCCATGCCGCGTGCTGCTGAAGAGGCAGCCACATGCTAGCCACCATCAGAAACTTCTTACTAAAAACTGTCTAATAGTCTGATGTAGTATCCCGTTTGTAGTCAAATCACATACCTTACTAACTACGCTCGGTGATCACACAGTTTTCTTGACTATATAAATGAGATTTCATATACTAAATAATATTCATGGGTCAATCGCGAAAACTCAAGACTCACCATCTTGAACGGGAGGCAGGAAAGAGGACCGGAAAACGCTGCTAACCGGAAATAAATCTTTCTCTGCTACACAACAAAAGTCTATTGAACGAAAATACAGTTTCGATATGATGCAAGGCTAGAAATATTAACGTTTAATTTAGGTATACAATTTAAATATATACTTAAAATTTAAATATATATATATATATTACTAAATAACACAGGGGCTAATTTATTCCTAATAAGGAACTAGTTTAATGGGGAAGGATACGCATTAGTGGCGCATGTTGAGCTGTGCAGTGTCTGAGGGCGAACGCAGCGTAAAAGTCATGTAATAACTGTCATAAAGGAGACAGACTAATCATCCTTAAAGGGTTAGTTCACCCGAAAAATTAAATTCTGTCATTAATTACTCAACCTCATGTCGTTCCAAACCCGTAAGACTTTCGTTCATCTTCACAACTCAAATGAATATATTTTTAATGAAATCTGTCCCTCCATATGGAGCAATGCAATTTACACATTCAAGGTCCAGAACGATAGGAAAGACATCCTTCAAATACTCCATGTGACTCCAGTGGTCTAACCTCAATTTTATGAAGCCACACAAGTTCTTTGTTTGCACAGAAAAACATAATTGAACAAAGGTCTTACGGATGTGGAACGACATGAGGGTGATTAATTGACAGAATTTTCATTTTTGGGTGAACTAACCCTTTAATTATGTAAACACAATATTAAACAAATATTATTATAATATAATTATACTAAATGGTGTAAGTCCATCAAAGGTAGAGTTATGTAAATAGTTTTGCTCTGTTAAATGGATAAAACAATATTAAATGTAATTTCATTATAATACTTTTGAAAATGGATTAACAATAATTGTAATTGCATAGCAAATATGTTGACTTACGCACAAATGCTCCTTATTAAAGGGTTAGTTCACCCAAAAATGAAACTTCTGTCATTTATTGCTCACCCTCATCCCATTCCACCCCCGTAAGACCTTCATTAATCTTTGGAACACAAATTAAGATATTTTTGATGAAATCCGATGGCTCAGTGAGGCCTGCATAGGGAGCAATGACATTTCCTCTCTCAAGATCCATAAAGGTACTAAAAACATATTTAAATCAGTTCATGTGAGTACAGTGGTTCAATATTAATATTATAAAGCGACGAGAATATTTTTGGAGCGCCAAAAAAAACAAAATAACGACTTATTTAGTGATGGCCGATTTCAAAACACTGCTTCATGAAGCATCGGAACATTATGAATCAGTGTATCGAATCAAAGTCGTTATTTTGTTTTTCTGGCGCACTAAAAATATTCTTGTCACTTTATAATATTAATATTGAACCACTGTACTCACATGAACTGATTTAAATATGTTTTTAGCACATTTATGGATCTTGAGAGAGGAAATGTCATCGCTGGCTATGGAGGCCTCACGGAGCCAACGGATTTCAACAAAAAATATCTTAATTTGTGTTCCAAAGATTAATGAAGGTCTTACGGGTGTGGAACGGCATGAGGGTAATTAATAAATGACAGAATTTTCATTTTTGGGTGAACTAACCCTTTAATGTTAAAAGTGCTCAAGAATCACTAGACTTGGTGAGTTTTAACTGAATTGTCTTCATAAGAAAGGGCACAACTGAGAAATGATTTCAAATTTATATTATTTTAATTAACGAATACTAAAAATAACAATACATAAATTGTATTTAAAAGAGATGCACAGAAAATTACAAATGTTGTAACCTGAAAGGTTAGGATATAAAATCTTTGAACATGATACATTGAGAAGTATACAATGGAGGGGGGGGGGGGGGGGAAGAAATCAAATCAAATTTTGTATCTTAATATTGTAACATTATGAGAGAACTATTGGATCAGTACATATGCAGTATGCAGACAGATAAGTGGTTTCGTTGACATCAGTAATGTCAGTGCCTCAGTAAATCAAACAGGAGAATTTATTGGGGAAAATATAACAATCTAATAAAATATAAATCTATGAACATATGAAAAGAAACAAACAAACAAAAAGGACACACAGCCACACACAGATGCATGCACACAAACACACATGGGAACACAAGGGTAACAACTTCGTCCATTATACAATTCCAAACCAAACATCGCCACAGGAAAAAAAAAAAAAAAAAAAAAAAAGACTGGCCTTGAATCCTGTAGAGATCATCAATAAAATCATATTTGATCACAGGCTGTATTTCAGAACTAGACTAAAACCTTTAAAAAATAAAAAAAAAAACAATTCCATATACACAGTCCATAAACATATTCCATATACACATCTGTGAGAATAAACACACTGGATCCGAGCACCACTCGAGTTTGGTCAAGAAAGTTGCCTTATTAAAAAAAATCAGAACTACTGATTTATCATGATTCATCCAGTCCAGCAGATTTAATATTACTTATATATTAAAAAAAAAAAAAGGACCTGCAATTTTCTTTCTATTGAACCCTTGATTAGTAAAGTGCTCTTGGCAAGGTTTGCCCTTACATGCTGATGTGGGTCCGGTCCCCCTAATTTAAATATATAAACCATTAAAACAGGCATACTGATAACCAATCAGCAGCCACAAGCAAGTTAACCGATGCCAAGAGCAGCACAATCATGAAACAGATGGTCCATCATATCAACTTCAAGCACATAGTAGCTTATTTACTTTAAAGCAAATTTGGGAATTGTCAGAGGAATCATGACGTGCTTTGATTAACTAGTGCAACTGCAACTAAACAGTGTGCTTGTTTCGATGTTTTCCACAGACAACCAAGCAGCGCCCTCTGCATGTCAGCCCATTTAACCAATCGAGTGTTTAACGAACATCATTAATGTCTTACTGTAATTCTAAAGACTGGAAAAGTCTGAATTTTGCTTGTACAGTGTCTAAATGTTGTCTAGTGGCTATAAAGGTTGCTTGGAAAGCATTGGTTTACTCCTGACACCCCTCTAAAATACTGGCCCCTTTTATTTATAAAACGGCGAGGTATAAAACCGCTCTCCACCAATCAGGGAAGACGAAGAGGTTACATACAACTGGATCTCACTCAAAACACACAGAAAAACATGTACATTAAAATATCAGTACTGAAAGACAAGATCAAATTCTTGCAAGCTACAAAAGGATTGAGCAAAAAGAGGGAAGTTTTCGGCTCCCGAGCTGCAATAACGCTTGTTTGCCGTTTTTTAATCGTCGTTTCCCACAACAATGCAGGTGCACTCTGAGGGTCAGGTAAACAGGAGGTTAATAAATGCAGCAAAATTTCACTTTCGCTCAGCTCGATACCATTTTGCGGCATTGCAGCTTTAAAAAAAAAAAAAAAAAAAAAAAAAAAAAAAAAAATCTGAATATCAGGTCTCCCTGAGTTAGTAGCACTTCACTGTGTCAGTCTGCTTATGTCTTCTTAGTCCTTTTTGTTTTAAGAAATCCACAAGAAAAGGAAATGGAGAAAAAAAAGAAGAAGTCTTACAAATGTACAGTTAGCTTTGGAGGGGCAGCTGGTAGCATCTGAACGGTTTTGAGAAGAAACACAATTTGCCTTTAAGATGCGTCTTGTGTCTCCAAATACTTTCTGCTGCCACAAAGGTGCAAACGAAATCTTGCACTATTTAGAGAGGTGAGATGGTTGTTCTGTGTTTTAAGGTGTGTGTGTGTGTGTTTGGGTGCTGGAGGAAGAGGCTTAAAATGAGGTTTGGAAGTGAGAAGTTGTGTGGGCCTCATGCATTCATTTTTAATAGCTTGACAAG
Organism: Chanodichthys erythropterus; assembly: GCF_024489055.1. Lineage (NCBI taxonomy): Eukaryota > Metazoa > Chordata > Actinopteri > Cypriniformes > Xenocyprididae > Chanodichthys > Chanodichthys erythropterus. Next base: position 31,633,480 of record NC_090241.1, read on the forward strand.
GCAATCTCAATTTCATAATTTAAATGGCAAAAACCAGTGAGGAAGATAATTTTTCATGGCTGTATCAGTTGTATTAACATAAATACGCATATATTTGCATATATTAAGAATCCAATTTTAAATTTAACTACATATACGTAGATTTTTTTTTTTTAATAAATGAGGCCCATTTTGTGTATAAATCAGAAAATGCATAATATATGCATATACAGTCATATGTGGAGCATATTAGGCGAGGATAAGGATGCATTGTGTGTGAAGGTCTTGGTCAGTAGTTCCTATTTGTAAACACTTGTCTGTGAATCCGTTTAGTGTTGTTCCTGCTGGTGCTTGTTCACATGTGCGGATAGAGCTAAAGGTGCTAAATGAGCGCTGCCGTGTCCATGACGTCTCTGTTGGGATCCAGTGTGGCAAAGAACCGCACGTCCCTGTCCTTGTCCATCCTCAGTTCGGACAGAGCCTCTTCTAGCTCATCTGAATAAGCGCTGCCTGGGTCCTTGAAGTATGCTGAGATCAGAGTAGACACATAGATGGTGATCAGAACTGATGTCTAAACTGTGACACTTACACAGAAAAATATTTTATCTTTTGTGCTATTAATAGTGAAAGTTTATTAGTTAATAGAGGTTAATATAAAACAAAATTTTTTGATTTTTTACATCACTGCCTGGCAAAACTACACTTGACGACTTGTACTTTGGACATTATCATTCTAGAAAGCATTTCAAAGTATACACCTCATACAGGATATTACTCTAATATTTTTGCTCCATTTTCCAGGCAGAGAAAAGAGAGTAACTTTTAATTTAATTTTAACCCTTGGAGGGTCTAATAAAAGAGACACGAGTCTTTGTTAACATCCTGTGATGCATGCATCTTCTAACATGTCTGTAAATTGTGTGCGTTTGCCTCTTACGTTTTTCCAACACACTCTGTCGTAACGCCTTGGCCACTAGTACGCGTACGTTGGGCACGGGATCTGATGAGAGGCTGAGTAGACTGGGTAGAAGGTGCTGTGCAAACTGGTCCATGGGCATGCAGTCCTCCTCCACTATTGCCTGAATGGAAACAAAGGAAATGTTTCAATCACTCACACATTTAGATTTTGCCTGATGCAGATTGTACTCAAAAAAAGAGGAGGTTTTAAATAAATAAATTATCATTTAAATAAATGAAATTGCACACTAGTCTGTTATTGTGGTATCTTGATTTTAAATGCATCCATCCCACGTCATGAAAAATTAACAGCAGCAAAAATATGACAGTAAAAGAAGTGAAGAAACAGTGTAGGACCACATGAATTAATGTAAAGATGGTGTGAGTGTAAATCCTTTGGATAATGCTGTATGAAACTACGATTTGATGTCAAATTTACCTGGCAAATGAATGCAAATGCCTGACGTCCGACCCATTTGGGACAGTGGCAGAATCTCATAATGAGCTCATTAATGTAATTCAGACCCAGGTCATGAGCTTCACAGGAATAAAACTTCTGCAGGATCACCACCACCTACACAGATTCACAAGACAAAACTTAAAGAACACTTTTTTTTCATACTTGAATGTACAAAAAACATTGTTTTTCACATATTTCACATTGTTGAAGCACCTCTCTTCCTAGTCTGTCAGTAACGCTCTGTTTAGTTCCTGTCTCTATGAAGCCTCTCCTTCCGAAAAGTGCAATGTGCTCTGATGGGGATGCATATATGTTAGATGATCGTGTTGGTAATTTCTTTGTGCCGTTTTGATCCTTTCTCATAAGGCGTGATGCTTGCAAATGCTTGAACAACGGATACTTGTTCAGTCGGTTCAGGCTGGCTTTAAGGTATGCTTTTGTTAGTTTCGATTAACTTTGTCGACATGCATTGATCATACAGTTTTTTATGGCGCTGTTTTAAGTGCTGGAACAGCTTTGTTGTATTGCCCGGTTACATTGCAACAATCTCACAGGTCTTGCAAATTACCTTGCTCTCTGACACATCATCTCTCCTGAATCTAAAATACTAAAATATTCTGAATTAAAATATAAATATCTTAATAAATAAAATTGCAGTCTTATGAGATTTAGAAATTGCATGTGCTCAGATCGCGATTGTTTTGCAATTGCAATTAATTGCACAGCCCTAGGCTGGACCAGTGGGCTGTGATTGGTCAACCGCTTTGAACGTGTTTGGGTTTGGTTTACACCCCTTACCATAACCATGAGTTTCAACACACTACTAATGCAACTCATCCTTTTTTTGCATAAGCCTTGGGTGGGAATTATTTAAATTAGGAATATTTTGATGTGTTTGTTCCCAGAAGAAAACTCAAGACTACAATTGAGGCATTTCAGGGAGTTAAGAAATAGTGCACACTGATATAGAGAATAACTCCATTTGTAGTGACTTTGCGCTTTGTAGCTTTGCAGACCTTTTTCATGCTCAAACAGCAACATTACACAAAACAATTCAAAATGTAAAAAAGCATAATAGGTCCTTTTTAAAACATTCAGCACAGCATGTGTGATCACCCGAGACAGATTTTAATCCCCATGAGATGAGGTTTAAAACCAATGGAGCTGCTGAAAGCAGAACATAAACTCAAACAATACAGTAAAAGGCATTGTAATGTTGTGCTATTTTTGGAAACAAGCTGAAAGGAATTTGACTCACCAGTTTATAGGAGATCCACCGCACTTCAGACACTTTGTCAGAGCAAAGGTTAAGCGCAATCTGTCTGAGGTAGTCATAGACGTCGTTGTGACTGTACAACTCAATGATCAGGATGAGCTGTCTAAATACACAGACACAGACATATGCCACAAGAGTGAGATCACACTTAAGTGCTTCAAAAAACACTCTGAAAAACACTGAATAAAGCATGTAACAAAGTAGTACATACTCAGCTAGCTCATAGCGGAATCTCCAGTTTCGACTGTTGTCCGTCACCATGAACTCCTGCAGCTGATACAGATACTCCCGACGCTTCTCGGCATGAAGAAGCTACAAAAGAGGAAACAAAGATTTGTTGATGCCAGTGCTGATAGGGACTTTGACTAAAAACTATTAAATAATGCTGATAGCCATGACATGCTCATAAAATATTAAATTAAACTTTTTGAAATGCATTTAAGAAATCAGCAAACTTAAAAATAGATTTTTTTTTTTTTCTCCGTATGGGCAATTTACTTTTTAAAGCTCTTTGCATAAGCTACACATATTTTCTCAGTTAAAGAAATTTCATATTCTCACCTTTAAGAAATCATACAGGTGTTTGAGGACTCCTATCCGCACCTCATCCAGATCTTTGAGGAATCCATTGAATATGGGCACCAGGTCAGCCGCAGTCAGCTGATCCCCCAGAATCACTGCCAACTCATGGATAGAGAAAGCAAGTGTTCGTCGCACCTTCCACTGGAACACATACAAAGTTAATTCATTTCACAAATGCAAAACACTCAGTGTACCAAAGTTACTGCGTCTATACCTCATGTATTACATATTTACAAAACAAAGACATGATGTAACAGAGATGTAACAATTATAAAGTGAAATGTGTTACAGTACTGTACTAACATTTGATATTTTGACAGTTTGGTTTTCCAACAAATACCATGGTGAGTAATGCATATTAAGAGGAAGTTTTACCTGTACGTCTGTAGCGAGGGTCTCGTACGTGTCTTTGAGGCAGTGCCAGTTTTGTCTGCCCAGCGTTAGGGCAACACCTGGCAAGCTGAATGCACAGTGTTTGGCGATCTCGGTGTCCACAGTCTGAGCTCGAGCGGGGTCTGTCATGGACAGATACTGATCCAGCAACTGCTGTGGAATTACATTCTGAGACACAAGAAAGAACGAGTGTCAGGAAACTTCACAGAGTTGATAAACTAGTTTGACCAGTCGGATTTAGTCTGTTTATTTACAAAAAGAGTTTTTATACATTTGATGTGCTTTTCATTAATGATTATAATTGAACAAGGTTTGTGGTCTGTACAAATACTGTTTAAAATTAAGGCCGATGTAAAGCTAGGAGATTTTAATATGGTAAAACATGCAAGTATTTCCCAAGCAGTACTTTACCTGAACTTTAGACTTCTCCTCTTCGCATGTTTTAAGTGCGTCGGAGTCTTTGACTTCCTCCACATTTTCTATTAGGTCTGACTCCTGTATGCATACACACACACACACACAAATGCATATACAGTATAATGAACTCTCTACTGAAGAGTTACTGTGCCAGCACTTCCTTCTAATTACATTTGCATAAAGAGATTTACATAAAAATGCAGAAGTCAATTTGCCATGACATGTCAAACAGTGGCAGCAGCATCAAAACTATTTAAAAACAACATTATAACTCCTTTTATAATTGTTATGACCTCATATTAATTGACAGATTACATGGAAATGGTATTTTCCAGCCTCAGTGAAGATTCTTCATTTGGAGGCTTTATTCAGGGAATAATGATATAAAATTATTTCAATTAAAAATTCATATATGGATAGTTCTGACAACAACAACAATAGTAATAATGATTTATTATTATTATTATAAAATAATTAAAAAAAATAAAATTACTATTAATTTAATTATTTAAATAATACTAAATAATGTTATAATTATAACATTTAAAAAAATATCTATTACATTAAGTATTACATTTATTCCTGTAATAATTAATTCATTAATTTAAAAGTTATAATAATTAAATTATAATTATAATTAAATTATAATTATAATTATTGTCAAAAGTTGAAATATTTGGTAACACTTTAGTGTCCTTGTTACTATAGTAATAACTATAAATTATTTATAATTGCATGCAAGTAACCCTAAACCAAACCCTAATCCTAACCCTAGAGTAAGTACATGTAGTTAATTAATATCACTCAGTACTTAAATGTTTAATTACACTGAAACAGGGACACCTTACAATAAAGTAGTGAATTACATGAACTAACATTACTATTATTAATATGATTATAATCAAGTATATAAATTATAATGGCAACATTTAAAAAAAAAACTTAAGTATTATAAAATTAATTATACATAATAATACTTCAATTGGAAAAAACGTGATGGGTAATTTTTAACGTTGTAACTGTGAAAAGGCTAAATTGACTTTTATTCACTATAAAGTTGTCTTCTCACCTCACTGCTGTGTTCAGAGTCATCTACCAGCACAGGTGACGTGGAGGGCGAGTCTGAGATCTGTGCATCTGTCAGTGAGAGTTCACTCATGGCACTGAGCTCATCAGACGTCGGGGAGCCTGTGGAACCGTTACTCTCTGACAGAGACTCATCAGCATCTTCTGTTTGACTCTCTAGTTGGGCAGCTTTTAGCGCAGCGGACAACACCTTCACTTGAGCTGCGAGTGGAAAGCAAATGGGGGGAATGAAGAACTACAATTCCCTACTCAGTAAAGAGCAAAAGAACATGAGCTCTTTTCAAAATCACCTTGAACATCAGGATCATCTAGGTGGGGCTGAAGACAGTCCAAAACTTTCTGGATTTGGGAGCTGGTGGCTGGGCCTTGTGCATCTAAACATGGCACGTTTTCTTTCCCCTCACTTTCCGTCTCTCTCATGGTCTCTTCTTTTTCTTCTATCAACACATCTCTTTTCTCCACTTGCAGTAGCTGCAGGTCTTGGGTAATGTCAGGTAGCGGGGGTCTCCAGAAGTTGAAGGAGTTGAACATTGTGCAGTCATCCATCTGCTGGTGGGATGAAGGGGTTAAGCTTTCAGGCTGGCTCTGGCTGGTGCTATCAGAGGAGTGGCCACGTGGAGGATGTGATGCTGGAACCGCTGTGTGTGAAGTGGATCGTAGCTGCTCTGAACGGGGCTGAATGAGACTGTCTGAAGAATCATCAATGGAGGCATTGCGGCTGTTACTCGAACTGCTGGTGGTCACTTCCTGTCTGTGGCTACAAAGACAGGAGGAGGTTCATTTAGAATTTATTCATTTTCTTTCAAGTTTTAGTATAAAGAAGTAACTAGGAACTACACTACTGTTCAAAAGTTTGGGGTCTGTAATATTTTTAAAATATTTTTGGAAAAAAAAAAAAAAAAAATCTCTTATGCTCACCAAGGCCTGCATTTATTTGATCAAAAATACAGTAAAAACAGTAATATTTTGAAATATTATTACAATTTCAAATAACCATTTTCTATTTGAATACATTTTAAAATGTAATTTATTCCTGTGATGGCAAAACTGAATTTTCAGCATCATTACTCCAGTCTTCAGTGTCATGATCCTTCAGAAATCATTCTAATATGCTGGTTTGCTGCTTAAGAAACATGTCTTATTACCAATCTTGAAAACCGTTGTGCTGCTTAGTATTTTTGTGGAAACCATGATTTGCAGGAAATAAATTTTTTTGTAACAATGTAAATCTCTACTGTCCCTTTTGATCAATTTAATGCAACCTTGCTAAATAAAAGCATTAATTTCCTTAAATATAAATCACATTGACCCTAAACTTTTGATTGTTAATGTATGTAACTATTTAAAGAACTAACTAAGAAATGGTCCAATAGGGTTCAGGTGAACCCAAAACAAGCTTAATTATACAGGGCTTCAAGTTAAGATTTAATCAACTACAACAACTAGCTGATTACAAAATATGTAACCAGAATCATAGTGAAGAAACCATGTGCGTTTACCTCTCTGAGGAGATCTTCGGTATCTCGCGGAGGGTTCCATCCTCACAGAAATGCAATCCTGTGATAGAAGGGTTGGCAAACGTGGAGATGAAACGACCTAGAGACTGGAACGCAGCCTGGCGTACCTGAAAAGGGAAAAAAAAAAAAGGAGAGAAGTTCCCTTCCCTTTAAAAAAAACAAAAAAAACAGATCCATCCATTCTCCAAACCTCTTTGCTCAAATCTAATTTCTAAAATGTAATAAAGATTGTCCAAAATAAGTGGAAAACAGAAAGTCAGAAATATCACAGGTCCAAAGTCCTACTCTGCATAGCTGCATACTAAACATCAAATAACCATGTTTACTTTCAGAGAGGACAGAAATTAGATGCTGAGTCACAGCATGTTAAAACACTGTGTGTGTGCGTGCGTGTGTGTGTATATCTTTGTTCTTACCCAGCGTGACTGATCACTAATGAGGTTGATGAACAAGGGGGACAATTTAGTACGTCGCACCTCTGGAGAAGTGCAATTTGAAACAACCATGAAGCATTCAGCACAGGCTTTCCGAATACCCCACAGACTGTCTGAGCACAGGTCAAAAAACTTAGGCATCTGAGGACAAAGACAGAGTGCTGGTTAACACATTTGACTCAACACAAAGACTAAAACTAAAGCTTTTCTGAGATTAAGGATGTTTTTTGGGTCTAGCACTCAGATATAATTAAACAATGATTTTGGCCCACTGTGACTGCAATATTGTCATAAATACAAGCACAAAAGGTAAGCTGCAGAGGTCTCACCAGTAGTTTCTCTGTGGCTTCCTGGCCAACAATAGAACAGAACTCGCCAAAGTTTGCTGCACAGACCTGGCGGTGAGAAGAAAAAAGAAAGAGAGAGAGTTTAGACATTTGCAATAATGTCAAATTCAGTCTTCTGTTATGTTGTAAGCAGAAGCTTGCTGCAACTCAAGCAGCATTGCTTTTTGCCGACCCAGCACGAGTTTCAAAAGTAGATTAACATTCTTCACAACGTTTTCCACACAATGTAGGCCAAAGCTTCATTACTGAAGTTATCTGAATGACAAATCAGTCACAAACACATACAACATTAAGCAGCATTGTTTTGATGAGCTTGTTTTGACCAGAATACAACTTTATTGGGTTAAGACTCTTTGTTTATAGAAGCCATTTCTGTCCGTTGGGTTCTCAGGATTGTTACTTATTTGTCTCGTGATACTGATATAATAATCATGCATGGATCTGGTATTTCCACACATTTATAAAAGAGAAATATATTGAATTATATATTGAATATGTTTTTTTATAAATAGAAATACTTTTATTCAGTAATGATGCATTAAATTGATAAAATGTGACCGTAAAGAATCCTGAAAAAACGTATCATGGTTTCCACAAAAATATTAAGCAGCACAACTGTTTTCAGTACTGATAATAATGTTTCTTAAGCACCAAATCAGCAAATTATAATGATTTCTGAAGGATCATGCGACACTGAAGACTGAAGTAATGATGTTACTTTTCTTCTTTTTTTTTTTTGCCAGAGGAATACATCGTATTTTAAACTTTATTAAAATAGAAAACAGTAATTTTAAATTGTAATATCTGCTTGGTTACAAATATTTTTCCAAATATCTTCCTTTGTGTATAGCAGAACAAAGAAATGTATACAGGTTTGGAACAACTTGTTGGGGAGTAAATGATGACAGAATTTTCATTTTTGGGAGAACTATCCCTTTAAATTTTGGTCTCAAGGTGATTCGTGTATGTATGACATATGAAGCTCACACACACACACACACACACACACACACACACACACACACACACACACACGCAATGCACATCATCACATCAACTATAAACATGTTCCACTAACATTTAAATATCACAAAATGACAAATACTTACATAGACCTTATTTTGAACTGCATATCCATTGTTAAATATTTTATTGGTTTAATTTTAACTTAAATATTGCCAAATATTATTGCAAAGACATCTCATAAAACAGTTCCAAGTCCTTCAAAAAATCATAGAACATATTGAGAGTTTTACCTTGCGGACTTGAAATAGCCTGACGTCACTGCAGAGTTCACAAAAGCGCAGCAATAAAAGGTGTTCCACCGTGTCTTTAGTCAACATGGTCACCAACTTGCACATTATCTGCAAAAAAAAAAAAAAACATTATCCACCATCAACACAAAGATCAAAGCATGAAAGTTCATCTCAACCCCACAAAACAATCAGCACAGTAACACAGTTTCATGCAGACAGTATACAGATAAGCATTCCATCACAATTGGAATGAAGTTACAACAGGAAATATAACACGTTGCCATCTCTTCGGTCCTATGAAAGCTCATGGTTTACATATTTTTACGATGAGTATTATCCACTGCCAGTAATCAGCATGGCATTCTCTTTAACACAAAGACCCACCGCTACAGCCTCGATCTTGTAGTCATCGTCACTGCTGGGTTCAGTGAGCTCCAGAAGCACAGGGCAGACCTTTCCCTCCATATCTGCCTTACTCATCAGACCCTGTTCAAGTAACACCAGCAAAGCAGCCTGGCTCGTCTTTCGCACCTAAGGGAAAAGCAAAACCGATTCAAAGGATTGTCTGAACGACTAATCGCTTAGTTAGTGTAAAGGAAACCCTGAATAATAAGGCTTTAGGCATTTTTCCAATACTAATTAGATGCATTCCTAAATGATACCACCCTTTAATATGAAAATAACAGATGATATTTAACAAGACTAAATAAATATTACACACAATTATCAAAGTTTTCATTAAAATAACAGAAGCCAACAAATTATGCATAATAATGCGAACATTGCTCAAGCGATCTGCTAACTGTGGTGAAACTGACTGTTAAAGGATGTGAATTTATTACAACAGAGATGCTTAGATGGCTCTATTGGTAGTAAAGAGTGAATTACAAAATGGAATGAAAGTACAAGTAAGAGTTAAAGCACAGCATGCTTTCAGCAACCAAAAACTTCTCTGCTAAATTGCATTATTAAAAACTTCCTCTTTAAAGCACTTCCCAATAAAAAAATATTAAAGCTCAAAATGTTTATTGTTATTTTATTAATGAATAAATACATTTTAAACAATTAAAATAAATATATGATTTTTGAATACATTTTATAAAGCTAAAAAAATATTTTTTTTATTCATACATGTATTTACTGGTGCCTACTAAGTCACCAGGTGGGACCACCTTGACCAATCCCTACTCAAAAGACATGATGTTTGTCATTATTTCTATTCAGAAGAACAACAACCACTTTTCCAAAGTAAAACTCACCTGGTTATTAGGGTCTGTGAGATACCGGACCACAATGGGAACAAGGTATCGTGAGAAGGCTTCTGGGAAATTGGGGCGATTTTCATGGAGGAACATGGCAATGTTTGGTACCTGTTCCATCAGTTCTGCTCGCACTGTCGGTTCTGTAACATCACATTATATTTACCATATTACGTACAGTTCTAGCATACTAAACAGGTCAAATACAGCTAAAAGTCATACAAACCTCCATCCTCCGACATCCTGGCAACTGTTTCCATGACACTGATGAAGTCATTTTCATTATCACTGAACTCCCGGAGCACATCCAGCAATCCACGAGCCACAATTTGCCTGAAAATAAACATCATGCTATCAAGCACACCATAATAGGCCATATGACATGGGCCTTCACAATTTAGAAGCAAAAATCTTTTTGAGAAAAAAAAAAAAAAAAAAAAAAAAAAAAATGACAGCCCTTTTTATAATCCTAGAATAATGTTTATAACATTTCCAAGTCAAAGCCAAGTTCTTTTACAATGACATGTTTGGCTCCTAACAAGTATTTATGGCCCAAAGTCGTATCAGGTTCGCTTTGAGCTCCTACATTTTTTAACTTATTTTCCACAGTTGTACCATAAAAAGTTATTCTCATATTTTCGTATCAAATCTCACTTAAATAGGTACAAGAGGGACAGCTTATATTACTCCTAAATAAACATTTAATATTGCATGACAGAGAAAAAAAAAGAAAGAAATCCGTCTCGCATAACATGCCTCAGTTTCAAACTGCAGATCACACGCTTTACATCTCACCTGTTGAAGACGTTTTCACTGAAAGCATATTTCTCCAGCCGGCCCAGAGGGGTGAGATTATCCTGGCCTGAATCCAGGAATGCGGTTATCCGAATCCCATCACACTCTGAACCATAGTCATCGAATCCAACTGCAAGACAGATTTATACACACAGTTAATGACTAAGTATAATTTAATGTCCAGTTTGTTGGTGCAGCCTCATGGTGGCATCAAATGTGAGATCTTTTACATTAAAACCAGGAATCATGGAATTCAGAGTGACAGAGTAGATCTAATGAAAAGGGAATTTGTTTAATAAAAAATTATTTTATGTTACAGCAAGAACAGTTAAAGGGATTCCATTACATGCAGTCCACTTCTGCAAGCAAAGATCGCACGGACTGAAACCGGTGAAGCTCTTAAAAGCATGACCGGGTCAATTTAAAATTTTACAATAATAATATATATATATATATAAAAAAAATATATATATTTGGTTCAAGAGTTTTGTTGATTTTTGTTTTGCTGTAGACATTTTCATGACAATTCTCTTACTTTGCACTAAATTTCTATTCAAATCAGGATTAAGACAGTACATACAAACACACACATATATAACATATATTATAATTATATATATATATATATGCCCATTACAGTAGCATTTTGAGGGGAAAATGTGTTTAATTTGAATTGAAAATAAAACAATTGCAAATGATTTTAATGGTTCTAAAATGGACTTTATTAAGGGAAAAATATTCTTATTTTGGTTGTGGGGTGAAACATGACCTAGACATGTTCTTGAGGTTTTTTTTTTTTTTTTTTTTACCCAGCCACACTGATAGAGAGATAATGATCTGTAAAGTTGCTGAAGAGTTCTGTATACTCACAGTCATCCAAATCATCATGACCGTCTTCAAAATATAAAGACAGACCTGGGGAAACACAAACAAAAATGTTCAGATCACAGACTGACAACTGTACAGTACATAGACAGACAGTTTCAAGCCATGCTACTGTCACAAAGGAAGCTGGGCTGTGCCTCACAATCTAGTCAGCTATCTAACTAGCCTTGCATTTGGGGCTTTTCAGTCCAAGAAGAACGAAACCATAATGCCCAAAAAATGCTGTTTAGGTAGGCAGCTCACTAGGTTTTGACACACAGTTTTGGCATTTATCGGACTGTTAGCTTATCTCACTAAAATGTCAACTCAGGTGACTACAACAAATAACACGTTTACTATGTCTGTCAAACACTTTTTATACTGTAGTCTGCAATAAAATACAAATAGGTCTTATGTTATGACACATTATTAATGCATTTCAAAAGGTGACCAGCTAACAAAACGTGTTATCCGGGAATCGACCCCGGCTAACAAACTGACAGTCAAGCTCCTGTCAACTCAGCTATGGTATCTTCACTATTTACTTAAAAGTACAGTATATTTTCCATTATTAAGTATTTTAATACAACATATATTGTCTCGTTGGCAAAAAGTTCTTTATCACAGTACTTTTATAATAGCCCAGTCTGTCCTGCTAGCTCCACAACTCGCAACTAGTGTTAATCCACTTAAAATTTGACCAGGCTCATGGCCTTTGTTCTAAAATACATCAGAAATGTTTAAAAGGCATTACGAGTCATTACAGTCAACAGCGATAACAGGGCCGATTCTCTTTAAACCGCCTCATAAAGCTTTAAATAAATGTACTAAAGCACGTTACCTGCCATCTTGATTTACAGCGGGGCTGTCACTCCACTTCCTCAAAAGATTTCCTGCTCTTATTTCAATCCCGGCATCTATATGAAGATCAAATACTTTAAAAACAGAGATGAACTCATCGAAACAAAACACTTTTACGCGCGAAAATATCGCAAATAATTGTATCGCTCAACCGAAAGCTCGATGAGAAAAAAATAAGACAATGTAGATCACGTGACTCGTCTAGCGACGTCCGATTCGTCAATGAATTGTTCATATGAGTCGGATCTTTTGAGTGAATCAGTTGAACCGGTTCACAAAACCCGAAGCCCGTTTCCGCCACAGTTGGGTAAAAAATAATTCCACAGTCCTGATAATGAGAAACAATCTTATAATTATGACTTAGTATCTCATTATATTGATAAAGTTTCTCATAATAATTACTTAGTATGTCATAATAATGAGAAACTTCCTCGTAATAATGAGAAAGTTTCTCGTAATAATGACTTAACGTCTCATAATAACGAGAAAGCTTCTCGTAATGACTTAACATATTATTATGAGATACTAAGTGATTATTATGAGATACTAAGTCATTATGAGAAAGTTTCTCATTATTATGACATAGTAAGTCATTATTTTGAGATACTAAGTCATTACGAGAAAGTTTTTCATTATTATGACATAGTAAGTCATTATTATGAGAAATGTTCATAATATAATGAGATATTAAGTCATAATTATGAGAAAGTTTCCCAATATTATAACTTAAAGAATCATATTTTCCATAGGTCAACGCTTCCACTCTTTGAATTTTTTTATTGTAATTATTAAATCCAAAATTTTGTTTATTAACTTTTTTTTATTAACTGAATCAGAACAGCAACATAATTTTCAACACAATTATTCTCAGTGGCACTTCTCGTTGTGCTCGATATATAGAGTTTTTATTCAAATTAGCACAAAGGCAGGACAAGTATTACCATGACATATTGACATATAACGTAATTAACTGAAATTTAAAACAATAAATATGTTTATTGCATATATATATATATATATGTGTGTGTGTGTGTGTGTGTTCTTAATAGTGTTCTTTATTGACGCAGCCACATTGATGCAGAAATATTAATCTGTAAAGTTGCTGAAGTGTTCTTCTTTATACTCACAGTCATCCAAATAATCATGAACTGGGGTACATGAAATTACAATAAACACGATATTAAAACATAACAGAATGTGTAAAAGCAGCCATTTGTGTGTATATGCCTGACAGGGCTTTATTTAAGCGTTTAATATTTATATTTGTCCACGTGATGACGTAATTACGTTGCTGAAACAGTTTTGAACGGTTCAATGAAAGAAACCGTTCGAAAGAGCCGATTCGCCGGAATGACTTCCCATAACTAGACTCGTCAACCAGAGTTCAAGATGGCGATCAGCGAGGAGCTAATATCGCAACTAATCGATCATTAATATAACATCTCAGTCCTCATATTATTATAAGCTCTACGCGTTATGTCAGTTTTCCACGTCGGTTTCTTATACCTTCCTAAAGCAGTGGATATCAGACACTAGTATATAGATAGAGACTGTGTGTGTTGTTTTTTTTCTTACGTCAAATAGAAATAGTTGCTGATCAGGTTTATGAAACTATTTGGAATGATTGGGAAGTTTTCATTAGTTTGGAGGTCAACATGTCGCTAAGAGAGTTGAAAGTATGCCTTCTTGGGGTAAGATTTATGTTCACTTTTTACGACTCGTTATTATGGATTGCAGTTTTGGTGCATGTTTATGTGTTTATTTCTCTGTTGATGACCGATCATCACTGTGTTATTGTATGCTATAACTTGCAATAAAGCATGTCAGTGGTTTTAACTGTTGTGCAAGCTTTGGTGATCTCTTAAGTATTACAGTAACATTTGTGGGCTGATGACGTATTTAACCACCCATTCAGAAGTGGATGTTAAATATCTAGTTACATTTTGTTCAGTAACGTTAGATACATATGGGATGTATTTACTGCATAGGCCAGTTAGTGTTGTCAAATCAATTTGTCTTGCATAAGCATTTTATGTGACACAATTTTTCACTATTACCTACATTTACTCCTATATCGATAATAAATGTGTACCTGTAGCCATGTGATCTGTAAACAAACTTGTAGTTGACAGGACATGTCCTGCAGTGTGACATTCTGTACTTTATCTGAATGTATTTTCTTTTTTTCTAATTAGCTGCATTGGTTGTTTTATTATACATGCAGTTTTGACTTTATATTCAGAACATTTGACAAAATACAAATATATACATTTTTAATGTTTTTTTTTTTGTTTATGGAAAAACACATCAAAAATTAATTATGTTTAATAAGACACAATATATATTTATATACACAGACATATTAATTTTGTGTGTTTTGTTACTGATTTTTATCTTGTGTTCTAGGATACAGGAGTTGGAAAGTCAAGTATCGTGTGGAGGTTTGTGGAGGATAGTTTTGATCCCAACATTAATCCCACAATTGGGTAAGCTTACAGCAAAACTTGGTTACAGGGAGATCAAGCTGGCTGTGATGCACTGTAAAAATAAGAGAAAAAAAACTGCAATTTTTGAAGGATTGGCACATTGCAAACGCAGCAAGTCATGACATGCACTGAAATAGCTGTTTCAGGCAAAACAAATTGATACTTAGTGTGTTGCAATTTCCTTAGGAAGCATTGTATAAAAAAAAAAAAAAAAACTTGATATAATATTTGTTTTAGTAATGTTATGATAATAATTCAATATTTTAAATAAGAAAACAAGATCTGTTAACCTGCATCTGAGACTAGCTGCCCTGTTGGTGCTGATAAGTCTGAATTTAATACAATATTTAATATTCAGCATTGGTTGTATAATGTGTGACCCCTTTTAATTGAGTTACACAGGTCTAAATTCAATTGACACATATTTTAGGGCTCAACAATAAAGATTTTCTGTTGTCCCAGTCAGGCCAGTCATTTGTGGGCCAGTCAGTTTCCTTCTGGCCCACAAACATTGGTAATATTGCTTTAAAAAGGAAGTCATGTTTTTCTAAAGTTTCTAAACGTCAGTTTTCTGTACAAAAATATTAAAATTAAATCATTCGATTTGTAGATTTATAATTTTTAAGAAATGATATCGATTGTAAAATCCCAAGATTTAATCTTTTAGTCTGCTGTTTTCAGATGATGAATGAACAAAGTTTTGTAGCGCACCTTCCATTCAATAAATTGTAATAAGTTTCTTGCTTTGTTACTTCTGGTATGAAACAAATTCTCAGCTTTCACAAATTCTGTCAACAATAAATTCCATTTTTGTTCAAACGAAATTGCAGCACGAAGAGCGCGTGAACTGATCAGCTCTTCCGCTTTATTATGTTACGGCATGAAATAAACATGAATGAACACCAGAAGGTATGTTGAAAGATACGGTACAACTTACTGAAATCTGTATCATGTCACTTGTAGTAACTCAACCAGTGTTTCATCTGTGGAAAGACATCAATAAAACAGCTTGTAAACAATGTCATGTAATGTTACATTCAAAGTTGCAGATTTATGATTTTATCGGTGGGTGACATTCAATTTGATAGATAGCTAGAAAAATAACTCTAGAGAGGAGCATTTTACTAAATATACACTATATTGTATATTCATGTTTTTTTTGCTTAACCTGTTCTTCAATATTTAATGCATGTTTGAATAAATGTCATGTTTTTATGACAACCACTATTTAAATGTTTATATTTAAAGGAAAACATATGTTATTAAAGATTTATTAGTATAATGTTGTTAGTATAAAAGCTTTCTTATGTGTAATTTAAATGTAAATAGCCTACAAATCAGTTAATTTTAACCTTTAATATTATAGTGATGCACTAACTGGGGTATAGTTTACAGAATTAGTTGAGAGAGATTTGTACCTGTACCTGAACTTGTACCTGATAGAGTTAAAGCTTGAGAATCAAAATCGAATCGAATCCCGGTCCTAAAAAATTGGTTGCATATTGTTATATCAACCAATTCTAATTGATGTTTCGATGCATAACAGAAAACCTGATTTTTAAGTTTACAGGGGCATAACAACACATGTAAACAGCATAAAACAAACTTGTGTTTGCGGTGTGTGTATTTGCACCTGGCAATACAATTGTAAACTTTGTAAAGATGTCTATAAGTACGTCCACATGACATCACCTACACATTTTCTTCATTTATTATTTGGATTGTGGGGGATTTAAATATTGGCAAAAATGCATTAAACAAAGCGTAGAGTCTTATTGGCAGCTGAATGCATTGTAAAATTTGCCAAAATAATTAATAAATGAGATCTGAAGATGTCAGATTTCATGTAGACCTATTTGTATAGTGCATGCTTTATATTATTATTGATTATCTCCATTTTATTTTCAGGGCATCGTTTATGACAAAGACTGTGCAGTACCAAAATGAGCTTCACAAATTCCTCATATGGGACACCGCAGGACAAGAAAGGGTAAACACAGCAACAATCACTACACACTCACTGGGATGACGCATGCACAAGCTGACAGCCATTAAATACAATGTTTACTCTGTTTCACTTTCTGTTTTTGCAGTGTCTTTATAGTTCAGACAGGGGGCAGTATTGCATGCACTTCTCTTACCTTTATGCAAGCATATACATTTGAGGGAGAGAGAGTTTAATGTAATTTAAAAGGGGCTGGTTTTCTTCGTATAGCTATAAACCCTATTCTCCCCCAAAACATTCTGCGTTAGGAGAGGCATCTGAAGTGTACGAGTGACATCTCATAGTTTGAGATGTTTATCACCACTCATGTTTTGATAGCAGTCTTGAGGCTGTTTGGAATATGATCTCCTCTCATGTTGTCTGTGATGTTATGTGAAGCTAAATGTAGAATGCCAAGCGGCCCACACAAGCTGTTAGAAAAAATAGTATCATACCAAGTGTTAAAGGGATAGCTCACCCAAAAATGATTTACTCACCCTATCTTATATCCACTATCTTCTTTCAGATGAACACAATTGTAGTTATATTAAAAAATATAACTCTTCCAAGCTTTATGATGGTAGTGATAGGGTGTTGTATTTTGAAGCCAAAAAAAGTGCATCTTTCCATTATAAAAGTACGACTCCAGGGGGTCAATATGGGCCTTCTAAAGCAAATCTAGAGGTTTTTAAGAAAAATATCCATATTTGAAACTTTATAAACTATGATAACTAAGATTAAATGCCTCTCACGGTTCACACAAATAGGGCTGGGCAACAAACTCAAGCTCCTCTTCTTTTATATTGAAATCATCCTACATTTGTTTTTAAAAATTCTCATTTTAGACTTTTAATTCGTGACCGGTGTTTTGTTTTGCTCTATCCTCTGCGCTTCCGTGTTCATCAATGCGTTGTTACTCTTCTGCCGTAAATCGATGCGTATGGCCATTTGCCGGAAGCTAGTTTTTATATTTTATAAAGTTTAAATATGGATATTTTTCTTACAAAAGCCCATCACTTTGTTTCAGAAGGCCTTTATTAACCCCTTGGAGCTGTGTGGATTACTTTTATGATGGATGGATGCACTTTTTTGGGCTTCAATACAATGCCCCATTCATTCACTGCCATTATAAAGCTTGGAAGAGCCAGGATATTATTTAATATAACTCTGATTGTGTTAGTCTGAAAGAAGATAGTCATACACACCTAGGGTGGCTTGATTGTCAGTAAATCATGACATAATTTTCATTTTTGGGTGAATTATACCTTTAAGGAATTGCTTCTCTTTTTATGCACAGTCTGAAAAGCTGGGACTTTTTCCAGTCAAATGTAACAAATTTTTGGGGTTTATCACATTCAGTCCTTGGTACAAAACATAGACAAGGCCACATGTACCCAATATTCCCTCAAATTGTTTTGCTGGTGATATAATTTATAACAAAAAAAATCTGTCTTAGATATCTGGTTCCTATTGCATATGAAGGGCTGAACATATGGGAAAGTCTGACTTATCGAGCCTCTTTACCCTCATCTGGTCCTGTTTAGCGCTTTGATGTATTCCCACCGATAAAGATGGTGCAAGTTCATCATCGTGGCCTTTGAGTGGTTAAAGAGGTCAAGTTTTCTTTGCCTTTGTTTGTTCGGGATGCTCCAGAGCCTGATGGGATGAAATGTTAGGCCTTGTCAGAGATAGGAGTTTGAGAACAACAACTGAAGCCAGAATCGCTCTCTCTCTCTCTCCCCCTTCCTTCCTGCCTCTTAGTGTCTTTCTTCTTTCTTTTCTAACTTCAAGCTCTATTGTGATTTTGTGAAGAGAAGACAGTTCTGTCCACAGATTCCTGTACTCCACCGGGAGCTGTGATCAGGCTTTTCACTTGCTGTCAAGCTTGAGATTAGATAATTATCCAACGCATTGCTTTTTAGAACAGCATTGTAGAAACATGACTTGTTTTGTACTTTTTGATATAGTGGTTTTGGGAGTGCATTAACTCTTTTCCTGCCATTGACGGGATTTTCACTGCTATATGGTAGGGGGCGCTATTACACATCTTCTGAAAGAGTACAGAATCTCCGTATCAAAACACAGGCAAAAAGGAGTGGAAACACATGATAAAATCATTGCTTTATGCACATTGTAGTCTTTGAAAAAAGTGTGATTTTTGTTCAAAATGTTGCTTTTTTTAATGAAACTTTCCCAAATTCGAATGTTGATTAAAAAAAGAATGCGTGAAGCTACAATAAAACAGTTTTTTTTGTTTATTTGTTTAAAAGCAGAGGCTCTGTTTATTCTTTTGATATATTGCATGTTCAGATATTTATACAACAAAATATTCTGGGGGCTGTTCAGATTTTGTGAAAATTACCAAAAATGTCGGCAGTGGCTGGCAACTTTTTAAAAGAAACATTGGCAGGAAAAGAGTAAAATTAATCAAAAGTCACCAAAAAAACTTTTACATTGTTCAAAAAAATTATTTCAAATAAATAATTATACAAAATGTTTCTTGAGCACCAAATTGGCATATTATGACTTCTGAAGCATCATGTGACACTGAAAGACTGGCGTAATGATGCTGAATATTCAGCTTTGCCATCACAGACATAAATTACATTTTAAAACATATTAAAATGACTTTATTTTTAATCAAATAATTGCAGACATGGTGAGCAAAAGAAATTTATTTTAAGAATAAGAAAGCATCTTAATTACCCCAAATTTTAAACAGTTGATACAAAATGAGCAGAAAAAAAGTGATTTCATGGGGTCTTTTAAACTGAACAGTTAAGTTAACAACAAGATACATTTGAAGAGGTAGTGAGTGACTGGAGGAAGTTGGATGAGAGAAAATGCAGGAGGATATTTGGAATAGGACCACACAGTCTGGAATCCTGGGATATGTCTAAGGAGACATCCTGCAATTTTAGTCAAAAGCTAAACTGAAGCGTTTCCTCTTCCTTGTGCAGCAGACTTTGCCAAAAACAGCTATAAATGTGAGAAACTGTGTCAGTCAAACTTGATTTATTCATTTTATTGGTGAAAAAGATGGATTAAGCAGACCTCTGACTTTTGTCTTAACTTAAATCCAGCATAAATCCAGCACCAATTAAATTCAGCATTTGTATAAATCAAATAATAAACTTTGTATAAAAGAATTTGTAGAGTATAGTTATTAATAATAGTTAAATAATTGATGTCACTTACTACTGATGCATTAATCAGCAAAACCAATTGTGCACCACAGGCTTTAGGATCCAAGTGTTTTTGGGTCCTCTCTATATTATTACAATTGTATATAATCTATATAACGTACAATTATGCATTTTGCTATATTCACTAGTATTGATGGTAAACTGTTAGCAGCTCATGAAACACACTGTTAATGAGCACAAACATGTTAATGTGCACCAATTTGAAGCTCATAACCTTTAACCAAATCTGTAAATTTGGCTAAAAATATTAAATTTCTAAACTGTTTATTTGATTTAAAGATTATTTCAGAGGCTAACTCACACCTAAACTTTAGAAAGAATGTAAAAAAAAATAAATTAAAAAAAACTTCTCATCATGTCTTCTTTCTCTACTCTCTCTCTCTCTTAATCAGTCATTTTATAATGCACTTTTCACCCCTTTTAGGTATTTTTTTCAGTGGAATGGCATACTCGATCCAGCTTGTTTTTATTAATCTGAGCCTCTTTTTTTTGAATACCGGGGTCAAACAACCCAACTATGCTATTTTATAATGATTAAACGCTAACTTCTTCTGACACGTTGCGCTCATCTTTCCCCTGATGGCTCCCACATGTGTTGATATGCCTTTCAATGCAGTTCCTCTACTCAAGCCCCCTTGGCATGGCCGTCTGAAACACAATTCTCCTTTAGGTTTTAACGGTGGCTCACGTGTATGGTTTTTCATTGTGGGTTTCCCTAACTGCTGCCTGTTTGTTCTGTTAGAAATGAGCAAGTTGGAATAACATGCGTTTGTTTGTTTTTGAGTTGTCCATTTAATTCGGCATGAAACTTGAAGGAAACCTCTGCCAAAGCGCATACATTCTTTCAAAGCTCTGAAAATAAGCATACGCAGGTTGGGATTGCCCGCTCGGCCCCTAAGAAGGGATGTCGGTTGTTATCACTGATGACTAAGTCTTGCTTTTTTCATTTTCTTTTTTTTTTTTTTTAAGCACCGGCCATTATTTTTCTCACACATCTGCCTGTTATCTGTTTCTCTCTTAGTTTCGTGCCCTGGCTCCCATGTATTACAGGGGCTCTGCTGCAGCTATCATTGTGTATGACATCACTAAAGAGGTAATGAAACATTTCTTCATTATTACTACACAAATCTTTCTGCTGGTAAAGCTATTAAAGGCATATTTCACCCAAAAATGAAAGTTCTGTCATCATCTACTCAACTTCATGTCACTCGAACTACGTAAGATCTTTTTTTCCATGGAACACTAAAGGAGTTATGGGCTGAGGTAAGACTTTCAGTGGATAGTGGGTTAAATGTCAGTCTGTTCCTCACACAAAGCTATCATATGGCTTTAGAAGACTTGAAATATAGTGCACAAGTCATATAGACTACTTTTTATGTTTTTTAATTAATGGAAGAGAGCAGCTTGGACAGTCTGCTAGGTGACTCCTCTTGTTTTCAACAGAATAAATGTGACCACACAGGTTTTGAGCAACATGAGGGGCAATATATAATGACTTAAATGTCTTATTATGATGTATAAGCATTGCTTGTCTTGAAGATCTCTTCATCTCTCAATCAGGAATCATTCCAGACATTGAAGAACTGGGTGAAGGAGCTTCGCCAGCACGGACCACCCAACATAGTGGTGGCTATCGCTGGCAACAAATGTGATCTCTCCGATGCCAGGTGAATTCCACCGTCCTTGCCACAAAAGACTTCACATCCTGTCATCTCTATTCAGCTTGAAGGGATGCACCCGCAGTGGCTGTCAACTCAATTTGACGTTGGGAAAAGACCCACATATTTCCTGTCAACTTGTCTCGACTCATTGAAAACAAGCTCGCACACGTACCGTTACCATAAGCATAACTTGTGATGAAAAAGAAATCCACTCTTCACTGGTCTGTAATTTATCTTTCCACTTTAAATTGCTTCACTCTTCCCACAGGTCCAATGATATGTTTTGGTTCACCATTGCTTTCTTTGGCAGTGTTAGTCAGCTGTCATTGTGGTTGTATTTTACTTCTCGAAACCATAAAGACCGAGACATTGAATCTGAGGAATAGCGATCACACCGCAAGCCATTCAGGCAATAAATATCAGGGAAAATTCTTGCAATTGTTCTGTCTGGCACATAAAGATTAGATATTTCTTTTTCTAGCACAACTGGTGCTGTGATCCACAGCCATCATTGTCTCTTTACATATTTTTTGCTTCAAGTTTAAGAGGTTCGCTCCAAATGTAAAAAAAATCTGTTGCTTTCAAAAACTGTCATCATGGAAATATAGTTACTGATAACATTACCCCTAATTGCAAACCTTAATACTATTTCAAATTATATGAATTAAAAGCATAACCTAAAAAGCATTAATGCCCCAATATACTCACGGCGAAGTTCTTTTTCTTTCTTCGCTTAGAGGTAAAACAAATTTCGAAATACATGACCAGTCATATACTGTTAGCGAACATCCGACGACGCTCATTCTGCGTTTAGATGAATATGTAAATATGTGCTGTGCACTTTCCTCTCAATAACAAAATAAACACAACAAAACAGAAAACAGTTAGTAAAGCATAAGAAAAGCATCTGATCATGGCGACAATTCGGCTCAGTCATTCAGGACTCTAGTAATGTCACGTCACTGTTATTTATATAGCACTTTATACAATAGATTGCTTAAAATCAATCAACTTTACCATATTAAGCATGTAAAACAGTGTCAACTTCATTTTCTATTATGCAGCAGCTCTCCAATGTGTTCATGTTTTCACTCACGGATGTCTGAACCTGACGGACTGAACAGAAGAAATGAACCAGAAAAGATTTCCACGTGAAAGAAGGCGGAGCCTCCGCGCACACCTACCTATTACGTTATCGCCACGGACCAATGGCAGTACAAAGGAGTTTACCAGCCCTAACAAACTTTTCCAGAATGTTCCACTTTGGCAAGCTGTTTCGAATTCCTAAAACGAACTTCATTTTGGCCTGATTTTGTGCGAAATTTTGCTCGTTCTTCGTCGTTCTTCGATTTTGCTTGAAGTATATTGGGTCTTTACATTTGTTCATACACCACTTGGTGGAGAAAGCAGGCAAAAATCCCATAGTTTTTAATTTAAGGACCCCTTATGTATCTAGGGCTAGTATCCAACCACTCTGAACACCCTAGCAACCACAACCCCACCCTGGCAACCAACCACAACATGGTGGCAGTGACTTTTGCACAAGCAACAACACAAAAGTCGAGTTGATCGAAATGTTTAAAGAATATATCACCGCCTTGGCGGTTAATCTAAGAGAGCAAAGCGTCAATGGAAAATTGATCCATTGTCAGTGTGACCGGCCTGATAGGTGTAGCACTGGTGCAATCTGATCAGCACCTGTGATCAGGTGACAGGTGCACTGAGAACCAGCACATAATAGTTCACCTTCAACGTGCTCCAATGTGCTAGTTATACACCACCATCACAAAAAAATACATGCGCTTGACAAGGTTCATCCCACTCAGATAGTCTCTCACTCAACCACAGTATCTGTTTAAAATCTTCTAGTCTCAGATATCCAGAATCATAATAACATGCCACACTTTTTGAGAGTTTTGAGAATGTCAGAATTCTTAATTTATGAAACTGATTAATTATTAGTGTGGTATTAGAGTTCTAAAAATAAGCTACTGCTCTGTATTACTCACATTTGTTACTCCACTCTTTTGTTTTCCAGAGAGGTTTCAGAGAAGGACGCAAAGGACTATGCTGACTCCATTCATGCCATATTTGTTGAAACCAGTGCCAAAAATGCCATTAACATCAATGAGGTCTTCATTCAGATAAGTGAGTATAATTCTAACTAGTCATCATCGGTGCATTGTGTCATTATCAAGGCCAATTTAACAAACAATCTAGAAGCATTTATTCAGAGCCCTGTGATTTTAAATGTTATCTTCTTCTCTTGATTGAGCTTGTTAATCAGGCAGGTTTAGTTTTAATGACTGCTGTTTATTGCAACACCATTTATTATTAAAATGATAATGAATGCATGATCTATAATTGATCCTGATGGTGGTGAGAATAGTGCTTCTGTGGATACTTGTTCTCGCCACTTGGACCCAGGGCAGTGGTTGGGTTACAGTGGATACATGATCTTTTACCATGGATCTTGGCAGTTGCCCCATTAAGGAACAGGCATACTTGTGGGTGCATGACACCATGCTTGTGACTTTTGTACAGGCATTGTAACAGCAAATCATTTTTCCTTTTTCTTTCTCATGCATATTTTTATTGTCAGTAGCTGCGTATACATGGACCCTAATAATCCAACTGTAATTGGACTAGTAGCACAGTTGGAATAAAAAAAGTCACATGTAACCATATCAATCAGAATGAATTGGCCAAATCCGATTAAAATTTAATTTGGATTGTAAGGGGTGGTTTAAACCTTTTCTAATCCGATCAAGAGGACATGTAAACACTTGATCGGATTGAAACCCGAAACTGGAAAGTACTGCGCATGTGCAATGACGTAGAAATGGACTAATTATGTATGACTTACAGAACGAGCTGTTGTTGTTGTTGAATGAAGTGTCATAAATGACTGTCGTGTCCTTCTAAAATTTTCCTTCCACTCTTCATCTTTGAAGTGGGGCAGGACAACATCCCATCAGTCCTTGTTTCAGACTCTCATCCACAGATGCCTTGTTTTGGTTGCGGGAAGGGGCGTTTTTACTGTTTAATAAGCAGCATGGCACAATAGTTCATGTGCTCATCGTCTCCTAATTAGGACAAGAAATGGATAAATATTAAAGGTGCCATCGAATTGAAAATTGAATTTACCTCGGCATAGTTGGATAACAAGAGATCAGTACATGGAAATGACATACAGTGAGTTTCAAACTCCATTGTTTCCTCCTCCTTATATAAATCTCATTTGTTTAAAAGACCTCCGAAGAACAGGTGAATCTCAACATAACACAGACTGTTACATGACAGTCGGGATCATTAATATGTACACCCCAATATTTGCATATGCCAGCTCATGTTCAAGGCATTAGACAAGGGCCGCCAGTATTAACGTCTGGATCTGTGCACAGCTGAATCATCAGACTAGGTAAGCAAGCAAGGACAACAGTGAAAAATGGCAGATGGAGCGATATTAACTGACATGATCCATGATAACATGATATTTTTAGTGATATTTGTAAATTGTCTTTCTAAATGTTTCGTTAGCATGTTGCTAATGTACTGTTAAATGTGGTTAAAGTTACAATCGTTTCTTACTGTATTCACGGAAACGAGAGCCATCGCTATTTTCATTTTTAAACACTTACAGTCTGTATAATTCATAAACACAACTTCATTCTTTATAAATCTCTCCAACAGTGTAGCATTAGCCGTTAGCCACGGAGCACTATCAAACTCATTCAGAGTCAAATGTAAACATCCGAATAAATACCATACTTATGCGATTAGACATGCTGCATGACGAACACTTTGTAAAGATCCATTTTGAGGGTTATACTAGCTGTGTGAACTTTGTTTATGAAGTGATAGAGTCGAGAGCTCGAGAGGGGGGGCGGAGAACTCGCAATTTAAAGGGGCCGCAGCATGAATTGGTGCATTTCTAATTATGCCTCAAAATAGGCCGTTAAAAAATTAATTAAAAAAAAATCTATGGGGTATTTTGAGCTGCAACTTCACAGACACATTCAGGGGACACCTTAGACTTATATTACATCTTGTAAAAAACGTTCGATGGCACCTTTAAGTCTACTCTTTAAAACAAAGAAAAGAAGCAATATAGAAGAATGGTTAGTATGTGTAAACAGTGTGAACCTATATTTGTGCAGTGTTTTAATATGTCAAAAAATCAATTCCGATTTGAAGCTTGTGACATATGAACACGCGCATCAACCTGATCACTTTATTTAGCATTATGTTCGGATTCATCAATTGGAATGAATAATTCCGAAACAAAAGGTGTCCATGTAAACGTAGCTAATATCATTATGCTCCTTTTAATTTTTATTTAACTTCCTTTATAGGTCAGAGGATCCCAGTTATAGATGCAGATGGCGGATCTGCGGTCAAGGGCTTCAAACTTCGTCGCCAACCATCAGAGTCGACCAGGGAACGTACTTGCTGCTGACGGAGTTGTAAACAGTTTGGCCAGATCCTCTCCAGCCTCTCAGTTTCTTTCTATTAGTAAAGGAGAATAGCAATTGAAGAATGTGATGTCACAGGGGAAGTTACGTAACTTCCTTTTGGAGCCAAATAAGAAGTTTAGTTAATAATGGAATGAGATTTACTGTCTGAATCCCAAATCAATGGTCACTTGCTTGAGAAAAGACGAAAATGCCCTGACAGAGTTGTTGTACCTTATCTTGCCCGCTCTTCAGCCCCCGTTCAAATGTCCTTGGGGATCCATTTTCTGTTTTAGATCACTGCCCAAAATCAGACAGCAAAGAAAACACCTGCTTAACAGATCAGATATAGTCCTGTCTTGCTCTCTTGCTCTCTCTCGCTCTCTCTTGTTCATTCTTACAAAAAATCTCCAAGTATAGCTATTGTCTGTCTGTCTGTTTGTACATTTTGAAGAGTTTCAGCACTACAAACGCAAGCAACACAGCTTTCTTGTCTCACTATTTTTGCACATCTTTGATATATATGATAAAAAGAAAAAAATTATAAATGGGCGAATCTCATGAAACCTGTCACATTTCACTCAAATGAAATGAAAAAGAAAACCTGAAATTATATTTTGCATAAAGTCAATTTAAAGTCTGTTAAGATTAGGATGTTTTTTTTTTTAATGCTCCTAAAAATTGACCTCATTGTTTTTCTTGTGACATTGGGGGTAAAATGGGTATGTTTTCATGAGATTCGTTCACACTATTTACTATTACAGAAATATCATGTAATCCTGTTGCATAGGCTATAAAGCTGTGTGCGCTTCTGTCTTTCCTATATTTTGTGTAGGAAAAAATAATATTAAATTCAGTGGTAGTATTAAAATACAGATAAAAATAACTCTGGGATTTTCTGGTCAATAATAATAAGCATACGATATCTGAGCCTTGGCCATTTTGAGATGAGTTTATGAATTTATATTTAAAGTTATACATGAAGAATGTGCCAAATCTTTGCAATTTTGTAGTCTTGTCAATTTTTTGTGACATGGTAAGGATCCTGTAGTAGCAGATCAGTGGTCCGTGATGTTGATGCATGAGTTCAACACAACCATTTGTATATCTTATCAATTTGAAAGTCGAGGTAACAATAGTAACACGTTCTTTGCTCCAATTAGCCACATTGCCAGATTCTTTGCCCGATTCTTAGCTACAGATCCAGCCTGTTCTTGGACTAATAAGCAGTTAGAATAGACTTTTATGTTTTACAGTGTCTGACTGCTGTTACTGCTTGCAGTGCATAATCAGGGCATTAGCAAAGTTCAACCCTCACGCTTTGAGATAAAGTTGGCCAGTCTTTTAGAATACTGACAAGAATAGCAGTTTCAAAGTGTTAGATGTTATAACTACTCCAACTGTTCACATGTTTTCCATATCAGATCTTTAATGTTAGTGGGAAGGAGCCAAATGGCGAATTCTGTACATGATGCGCTTTAGGCTTTCGTCCAGGACTTTGTGAAGTGTGCATTATGTCCAAATACTTTCTGAAACTGCATTTTAACCATTTGTGTTAGTTGGCAGTTGGTCTCTTCAGATCCCTTGCTGTTCTTTTTATGACATTTTTACAGGATTGAGTGATTTTGTGAGGTCTTGCCAAATGCCCTAATTGTCTCATAAACATTTTTCATCTTTCTCATTCTTTAACTGAATAACTTTTGGCCGGCACATCCAACATGCTTTTACTATCTGGACAGGGATAAAAAAGGAGCGTATCTGGAAACTAGTCTTGTTTCAGAAAGAGCAAGACGTCTAAAAAACAAGCAAAAGGAAGTAGTTACACTATACCAGATATTCTTCTTTGAATTGACCCCAAATGAAATAACTCTTTTCTTTGCTGTCACTAAATTTTTCAGCCTAAATATTTTCTCAAGAGCTCTGGCGTCAGTTTCATTGAAGAAATGGATTTAATTTGGGAGAAAGAAAAGTCTTATTTTTGACAATCTGAGAAACTTACCTTTTAAAAGATTTGGATTAATGTACACACTATTCATTCAAGAGTATTATAACACAATATGGTTGAATGGCTCTTTTTCTATACATCATGTCGAATTTAAGTTTATTCAGCCAAAATGGAACATTATCTGTTACAATATTTGCATTTGTGAATATAAAACAAATATGTTACAATTTATCAACTGAATACCCACAATGACAAAGTGTTATGTACTTAAAATGTGATTCATCTAAATGTACACTTCAGCATAACACGTGACACCATCTCGGTTATTTTTAGAGGTTAGTATGTGGCTTTTGATGGTACTTTTATGGATATTATTACATATGCTTTTGACACGTTATATTGGCATATTGGGGTCGTAGAATGCGTTTAGTGAATCAGAAAGGATATTATGGGCAATCTTGAGTTTCAATTCCCGTCCTTTATCCTGTGATTCTATATGCAGTGCTGCCAATGCGCCATGATGTTTTCAGGAATTCACAAGTGCAATAATAATACTTTCCCCCTCCAAAATGTGTGCTGTCAGTAATAATAGCAGAGAGATTTATAGACTTATTACAGTAATTGTAGTTAATCTATGAATTTTAGCACAACAATATTTTCCTTTAGAACACTGTGCTTGTTAAATGAAAAAAGGGATTACTTGGAACAACACTTGGGGAAAAAACTGCACTTTTTCAAAATTCCTGTGTGTCTTTCGCCCTAGTTGAAACGACTTGGAAAAATTACAGTCCTAGCATTCTCTATTGATGTTTACACAGAAAATGATTCAAATTGATCCATCCAACGACTGTAATATGCCTTGTGCTAAGTAAATGTATCTTTCACTCAAATCAGAACCTTACATTTTTTTATTTTCTTTATGTCATGTCAAACAAATTGAAGAAGGAAACATAGCTCAACAATGTATGGTATCAAAATGTTGTAGAGTAGCTGTTTGTTTGTCTTGTACAAAGCCTGTGATCCACAACGAGACAATGTCTCATTTAGTCCTGTAGAGGTTCTTGAATTCTTTTGAAAAGGACTTTCTGAATTGCTCGTCCTCTTGCTGGGGAGCACAGGCTTTGCCTTAATGCCTTTGAATGGAACTACATGCTACACTTGAGTCGGACAGTATATAATATGCTGTCTGGTGTGGTTTGCAGTGGTGTTTTGGTGGAAGAAAATGCCAACAGTCTTGGGCTGGCCCTAAGAAAGTTGTGAAATTCTTATGTACTTTACGTCCTTGTATATACCACACATTGGATGAATTGTGTAAATTACTTCACCACTACTTACCATTGTAATTCAGTATTTACAAAATAATTTAACCTAATCATTAATTGTTTTTGCCATTTAGCTTGTCTCTTTTATTGTTTTGTCATGCAAAGAAGGCTTGAAAATAACATTTGTTCATTTGTGAATGTGCAAAAGGGAAATGTTTAGCTCTTTATTAGTAATAAAATTATACAAATCCATTTTCATTTTTGTTTAATCAACATTGGGTTTACTGGTTTGTATTTGATTCAGATCAGAGACAAGTTACTTTAGTTAAGAATAAATGGTGCAAATGTCAGTTCAGAGGGATTGAGAACTGTTCGCAGCAGTGCTAGTTTCTCCTGCCCTGGCCGATGGGCTATATATATAAATATGACACTTGTGGTATGTGTCTCCTTTGGCAGGGGGTCCCTGCTGATCTTTTAATTGTGCTGAGGAAAGTAAAACAGCCCTACAAGAGCTTGTGTTCAACTGCCAAACTGAGCATAAATTAACTCACCTAATTCAGATGCAAGTACGGCGTGATATAGAATCTTGGCTGAGGATAAAGTAATTCATGTTAATTTTTAGATTCCCAGATATTCCGTTGGATTACTTTACTGCTTTTGAGGAACAGACTTGGATTTTCCTTTAACATTATTATTTGTGTGTTCTATGCATACAGTTCTTACATTATGATTAACCATTAAAAAAAAAAAAACTAATTCTCAAATCTACATATAACAGTCCAAATACATGTCTTCGGTCTTTCGGTAGTTCACGAAAAACATATTTCTGAATTTTTAGTTAGCTTTTAGCTTTTTTTGCAGTGCCATATTCCATATATTTCATTCCAAATATTCCATGCCTCTTAAATATGAGGGTCATTCAAAATAATTATACAAAATATATGTATTATATGTATGTATATGTATAACAAAATATATGTATTATATGTATATATATATATATATATTAGGGTATATGTTAAAAACTATAATATAATATTTTAATTATAAAAAAAAGTATTTCACTGTTTTTAGTGTCATTTTAAACTTTTTGCAGTGCCATTTTTTTAAAATTACAAACATTCCATGTCTCTTAAACATAAGGCACATTCAATATCAAATAATTCTACAAAAAATATAAATTACGTTTTGTAATAATTATTTTATCTTCATTGTCCCTGATATTTAAGACATTTAAAATATAATATATTTTCTTCTAGTATATTCTATATTAGGGTATATTTAAAACATATATTAAAACTGCTTTTAATGAGATATAATAAATAAAACTTGTTAATTATAAAAATGCAAAATGGTAGCATTTTCCACAGTGGTCATTGTATGATAATATAACAAATGCACATATGTTAATATAACTGCAAGAATACCGTAACATTTTCACAACACGGTTCAAGACAGATGACCCATAAAGACCACCCCCACCCTCATTCTACTACACCCTTCTCACATCAGTCGCCACTACTGAGTACTGCAGGGGCAGTGACGTCACGGCCAGCCTCTCTCTCCTACAGTCCCTTCCTGCTGCATCACAACAGTCGCTAGTGGATCGGGTAACACTGAGCTATTTCCACTGCCTTGTGGAGTTTTTATTTCAATAAATGTAACAGAAGTCCTCATCGACAGCTTCAACCGTCAAGCCCATCACCGTCAGTCCGAGCGGACGTCAGCGCAGCAGTCGACGCGTTTGAAGCGCAGTGGGAGATGGCCAGGCCAGAGCAGGTCCTGCTTCTAGAACCGCAGCACGAACTGAGGTTCCGAGGTGAGTGGAGAGACTGACACAGCCGTGGACTAGAGGCTATAACGCCCAACACAAAGAGGGAGGGTCAACGGACGTGTTTTTTTAGGGGTTAAGGGCAGAAGGAGGCGGTGAGATGGCGTTTCTGACAGGCCTCAGTCCTTGTAATAATAATAATATGGCGCAGCGCCGTATTGATAAATCGCTCCAAACTCTAATTAGAATGACATCAAACGCCTTTCATGTGACAGAACAAGCAGTAGATGAAGTGCTCACTGGGTTTACCAGAAGACTGACAAGCACGTTAGCTCGAGCTAGCCCATTTAGGCCTTAACATACAGGCTCTACTGGTGGGCTGGTTAATTCGGTTAGTATGAAGCAGTTCAACCGGTGTTGCCATGTCCGCGTATTATTAGCGGCGTTGCGTTTTTTTTCATACAGTCGCTTAAAAAAATGGGCTATTGTGACTATTATAGGCTTGTTTCCATAATACATCAGCGTACTGGTGCTTGTTAATACATAACAAAGTGTGTATGTCGTTATATTCCTCTGTCATTACGTGACATTATTTCTCTGATTGAATGACCGCTGTGAGTGAGCTGTCAAGGCGAGCGCTCATTTCTCCTCTTGTTCGGATGATTGAAAGGAGAAATAGTTTCTGTCGTAAGCATGAAGAACAGGCCGGCTTATTTTGATTTATTTTTGTCAGGCGAGTCGATTATTTTTGGCTTATTTTGTCAGAACAGGCATATTTTTCTTGCGAAATCTGGCAACACTGTCAACCTACCTTGATGCTTCCAGTCAGGAAGTCACTGGCACCAGTGAAAAGACACCTGTACTACTATTCCACCTGACATGGATTTATGGATAATAATTATGTCATAAACTAATTTATGTTGGTATTTTTGTGAAAACAAGTTGGCATATGGTAGACCTTTAAATTTTGGGGCTTTTAGTCCAATGTAAGTTCATATATTTGATGTTTACACAATTTCAGGGATCATTTCGTGGATTTGGAACACTAATTACTTGCTGTCAACAAAAGACTAATGCTATGTTGTTGTACATTTGAATTAGCATACTATTTATTAAAGTCATCATGAAATAAAATCTTTTTTAATCTAATTGAACGATTCATCCATGATGCATGCAAATGACATAAGTGTCATTGTTTGTGCATTTTTCATATTTATAAAAAATTATTTACTACTACAACAATCAATAAATACTATTATTAACAACTGTTATTATTATTATTAATAGTCACCTGTTTGGGGCATTAATCAATAAATCCCCTGCAAACACTGCAAGTGCAATGATGGTTTCATCACTAAACCACCTCCTCCACAGGTATCTGGCTGTGTAATTAGTTAGTCTGTCCACTTCCAACAGTTTGACCCATTCAGGCTGATTTGCAGATTGTGAACATGATAGGCAGGCTTTATCACATTGACAGGGGAATCAGCCAATCAGAATGCTGTGGAGGCACTGAAACCTTCCATGTGACCGCCCTTATTCATGGACAACTTAATTCTGTCATCATCTAATCACCCTCATGTCATTTAAAAAGATTTTTTCGTCTGTGTAACATAACAGAAGATATTTTGAGAAATGTATCTGTTTCTTTTGTCCATACATGGAAGTCAGCAGGTTCCAATATTGTTTTGTTTCCAACATTCTCCAAAAAAAAATCTTCTTTTGTGTTCTGCAGAAGAAGGAATGTCATACAGGTTTGGAATGGTGTGAGGGTGAGTGATGACAGAATAATCATTGGTGGACTATCCCTTTAGGAGCTCAATGAAAGTGCAATGAGCTCAACTTTACATTTCCATTTGGCTGACACTTTTATCCAAAGCAGCTAGTATTGGATTCAAGCTATACATTTTGTTAGTTCATGCATTTGCTGGGAATGGACAAAAGAGCGTTTGCCTCCCTCTGAAACTTATATGCTGAAAAGTGAATACATTACATACTGTTTGATCTCATATTTCAAAATAGTAATATCACACTGACTGGTTTCCTAAAAGATGCTCTAAATTTAAAGTTTTGGCGAATCAACTTGCAATATCAGTGAAACAGCATTCCTTCTTTATAGTCACCCTGTCTTGGGCATATTTGCATTCTTAGTAAATTGTCAGGACTCAGGACACACCTTGTGAATTGTCGGGTTAACCGGGGAACATTTTGTAAGCCTATTTAATGGTGTTATTGTTTATGATGTCATAGTCTTTGGTTCATTGTTTAGTAAGAGTTGAGGGTGGTTCTCCTATTGCTTGTTCACATCAGCAGCCTGTGTGGTGACATTACACAATATTTTTGTATGTTACGATAGTTACTGTGTCAGATTATGCGATTTTGACTCCTAAATTCTTGTTGTCATGGACAAGAAACATGTTAGACTATGCGTTGCTTCCCGACCAGTCATCGCTTGCCGTTTAACGACGTTAATGAAGTCGGAAGGCGGAACTAGTGACTGGAAACAAGAGCATAAACAAACAATGCAAAGTGGTGTGTTAGCTTAAAGTGTTAGTTCAACCAAAAATGGAAATAATGTCCTCAATTACTCACCCTCATGTCGTTTTACACCCGTAAGACCTTCGTTCATCTTCAGAACACAAATTAAGATATTTTTGATAAAATCCAATGGCTCAGAGAGGCCTCCATAGACAGCAATGGTACTTCCTCTCTCAAGATCCATAAAGGTACTAAAAACATATTTAAATCAGTTCATGTGAGTTCACTGGTTCCATCTTAATATTATAAAGCAACTATAATATTTTTTGTGCACCAAAAAAAACAAAAACGACTTTTTAACAATGTCTAGGGATGGCCGATTTCAAAACACTGCTTCAAGAGTGTTATGAATCTTTTGAGTCAAATCAGTGATTTAGATCGCGTATCAAACCGGCAAACTGCTGAAATCACGTGACTTTGGTGCTCCGATCCACTGATTTGATTCATAAATCTCCGAAGCTTCAAGAAGCAGTGTTATGAAATCAGCCATCACTAGATATTGTTAAAAAGTCATTATTTTGTTTTTTTGGCACACAAAAAGTATTCTCATCGCTTTATAATGTTAAGGTTGAACCACTGAAGTCACATGAACTGTTTTAAATATGTTTTTAGTACCTTTATGGATCTTGAGAGAGGAAGTACCATTGCTGTCTATGGAGGCCTTGCTAAGCCATTGGATTTAATCAAAAATATCTTAATTTGTGTTCCGAAGATGAACGAAGGTCTTACGGGTGTAGAACGACATGAGGGTGAGTAATTAATGACATTATTTTCATTTTTGGGTGAACTAACCCTTAAATGCTAATTCCAGTACTCACCGGGTTGCTAAAGTGCCTTCGCTATCTTTCGCCAACATTTATTGTTTTTCATGGTAGTCCCTCGAGGAAACATCATAAAGGTAGGTGTATTGTTGCCATAGCTCCACGAACCTTCCCTCCATTGCATAGTTCCACCTAGCAGTACCAATACCATCATCTCTCTTTGCTTTCACAATGTTTGAAAGCTATGTATGGAAGAGCTTCTGTGCTCCTGTTGGTCAGTGTCACGGGTGTGATGGAATCCGTCGTGGATGGCCGAGGAAAAAAATTTGCTAGTCTTTCTGTTGGGACATTGTGAAGTGTTGAAGACGCTGCGATGGTTGTCGTCCACTATGACACACTATACAAGATAAAACAATCGATTTCTCATTGTCGTTTTACGAATTTCCATGACACCCTATGTCAAACAGATTGTGCTAAAATCGGGTTGATATTATAGTTATATTGTATTATATTGTAGTCTGAACCTGGCATTAGACATGCTCTTAGCTGTAGGAGTTAAAGGAATAGTTCACCTAAAAATTTAAATTATCTCATAATTTACTCATCCTCAAGCCATCCTAGGTGTAGATGACTGACTTCTTTCAGCCAAACACAACCGGAGTTATATTAAATAATATCCCTGGCCTGCCTCTTCCCAGCTTGGTAATGGCATTGAATAGTGCCAGAGTTTTTGAAACTCCAAAAAGCGCATCCATCCATTATAAAAGTAATCCATACGAGCGTTCACGAGAGAGTCGAGTTCTGGAAGGAGGGTGACCTCTGACCCAACGCTTGACATATAATTTATGACGTAGGCTTACAGCTGTTTGCGGAAAGACAGTGATTATACCTTTTATAAAGTTTTAAATATGTATATTTGTCTTACAAAAACCCATTGCTTTGCTTTAGAAGGCATTTATTAACCCATGGATGTGTGGATTACTTTCGTATGGATTACTTTTATGATGGATGGATGTGCTTTTTGGAGCTTCAAAAACTCGGACACTTTTCAATGCCATTACAAAGCTGGAAAGAGCCAGGATATTATTTACTATAACTCCAATTGTGTTCTGCAATTGGACTCATATACACCTAGAAGTCATATACACCTAGAATGAATTGAAAGCGGGTAAATTATGGAGTATTTTTTTATTTTCGGGTGAACTATCCCTTTAAATATCAATGCCAGTCTAACGCTGAATTTCAGTTGGTTTCCCCAAACGTATTTAGTTTGTTCTCAATCTGACTGTTTAATCTAATGGTTCCTGTCGCGTCTTACATTAGTTTTATGTTAACCTGCAGTTTTGTTTTTTAAATTTATTCATGAATAAACACTGAAATGAACAGCTCACTCACAAAGTGCCTGACACATTGTTTTTACAAGCCATACCTGATCTTTGCTTATCAACAGACAAACCTTTCATAAGCATTGATATCCAAGGATGAGTGTGTAACCATTGCACCTTTTTATTGCTTAGTTTTTATTTGGTGATCTTGCTTGTTGAGCAATACTGTTCCTGTGCATGATTCTTCTGAAACAAATTTTTCAACTGATGTCACCTAGGCCATGAGAGCTAATGTTAATGTTAATGCTAATGTCTTCAAAAGTGAGTGTGCTGCTGTTTAAAGGGTTGCTTAGTAATAGTGTAAATGCTCATTTGTTGGCTTTAAATCAGGTCTATGCTGGGAATAGTGTCATTCTCTTCCAGGTTTCATTTTGGTTGTTAATCAATTACTAAAATTGAGGAAGATGAGCCTCAGTCAGTTCCAGTGAGGAACAGTTTTAAAATGCTTCTCCAAAATTGTCCTGATTCAAAGGATAGTGCAGTAAAATAGTTACAGTAAAATTATCGCCTGATCTCATTGTTCAGTGTTTTTGCACTGACAGGCGTTTATATCTTGTAGGTCTGATATATTTCATTTTTAGTTTGAGTTCTTTTCAGACAATGAATATGCTACATAATCAACAATATACAAAGCCTTTTTAGAAATCATTTTCATACTCAGTATTTTTGTCGTGATATTTATTATACTTAAAAGAAGATAAATTTACCTGAGAAGCAAAATGACAAAAGATATGAAATCTTCAAAGTCAGTGATCTTAATTTAGTGAGGTTTATGCTTAAAACGTATTCAAAAGAGAGCAAGCTTATTTTTTTAAACTTTTTTTTTTCTTAATAAGCTTTAATTTTAACCTCACTTACTTTTGTTAGATTTCTCAGAAAAAAAAAATCCTGATGCTTGCACTGGATGAACATCTTTAGTCATTGTGTCACATCTTGCCATTTTTTTTTCAGTATCTTGCACCATGAGCGTCACATGGCTGTGTCCATTTAAAATATGTGCAGTTTTTAAAAGTGCATCTTTCTTATATATTTTTAGTACCATGCATTTTATGAGTCATGATTTAATGCATACATATACTGTTTATAATTGCCATAATTTAAACAAATTCTAAGTCGAAGCTGCAAGTACTGCACAGTTGAGGACCGTTAGTTCATTTAGCTGACTTTACATTATGATGCTGACATATAACAAAGCTAAAGTGATCTCAAATCCACTGCATAGTTGTCAGGTATAGTGCAATTGCCAGCTTATGTTTTATGAATGAGGTACAATGCATTTATTTCTCAGCACTGGACAGGGCTCCCCACCCCCAGAGAAGGCTGCCTGCATGGGTTGTACACCATAAAAGAGCCAAATTTAAAAGTTACACCACACCTCCTGCCTCAGACTCCACCCCCTACAATACGCTTCATTGAAAAGTTAGTGATGCTCTCAAGTAGCAGGTAACTTAAGGTAACATTAACCTGACCGTCCAGGCATGCCACTTTATATTTAAAGCGTCTGAAGCTGAGACTCATCTGTAGAGTTCAGGAAGTAGCTCCAGCCAATAATTATGTCATTATGGGAAGTATAAAAGGCTGTTTGAGATTTTGAGGTGGTCCAGTTGTAGTAGTAATGGGGCAAAGCTGTTAAAATATGGTGACGTCTGTTTGATTTAACAGGGCTGCACCTTTTTGGCCCATTCCATCCGTTTAGAATCACTAATACCTTGAACTACGTGGCAAAATTACATAAGTGCTCATTGATTCAGACCTTGGATAACTGAATTATTATAATGATCATGAAACGGTCCTGTAATAAATATGTTTTAGGACTATAAAGCAGGGTGTAAATGAGAGGCAGATGTTGAAATGCAGAGTTGGAAAGACGAGTCACATCTGCACACATGTGGATGCCAAGTATCTCTCCATGCAGATGAATGCTGCATCACTACAGACAGATGTGTTGGGTATTTCTAAGCCATAAAGAAAGGCATGCATAATCTCTCAAGGCTTTTCCGCTGTTGTACCTTGTTTGGCAGGAAAACCTCTTTGAGATTAAATGATGTGTACAGTGAGTTTTTTAAGGTGCCCTAGGGATCATACTTTGTGTCTGCAGAATATCCTAGAACTTTCTTGACGCTCAATCTGACTCTAGAGGTCAAACTGAGGATCTTCTTAAGAAAAAAATAATTATGTATGCATTAAAGTGAGACTACATGACTATATAGTACACTCTACAAAAATAATGTGTTGGCTCAACAAAAAAAAATTAACAGTTTGCATTAATTTTTTGGGTTATGACAACTTTGAGTGAATTTGTTCAACCAACAAACTACATTGAGTTAGAGGAACTTAATAATTTGTGACATAAACAAATTCTTAAGTTGGCTGTTCAAAAAAATTAAGTCGTTCCAACTACGTTTGAGTTGTAGCCCTGGAACCAATTTATCTTATCTATTTCAGTTCAAATCAACAGATATCATAGCACATGCTAACATAACTTATTTAACATCTATATTTAATGAACAAGTAAGAGATTACTTGTCGTTGGCATTAGCTCAGTCATTGCTTATAGAGTCAATAGTGTTTATCTTCATGTATCTACTCTTCAGCATAATGGTAACCACAAAAACTTTACAGAAACTCTTTTGAATGTCAAACATAACAACATTAAACACTAACAGGTCTTTCCCTTCACTAAAACAAGTAAATTTATACATAATTTCACAATTTTTTTTTCTCCTTATCCAGTCATATGCAAAGCATGCTGGGAACTAGAAATCCACTGCCTAAATTCCGAAATTATCAAGACAGTTTCATTACGTTACTACAACCCAATTTTTTAAAGAAGCCAATTAACGCAGAAATTTTAGTTTAAATTGAAGATAATATTAAGTTGATGTAATGATCAACATTGTCAAAAGCACACAACAAAATAATGTTTGCAACTTAAAAGGTTTAATTTAAACAGTAAATTAGAACTTTTAACTTGCAACCATGCAGTTAAGTTTTTTGTAAAGTGTAAAGTGTTTTTTAATTTTTAATTTTTAAATCTGATCTTTTATCTTTAATAATGTATATTGTTTATTTAACTTTAAAAATTAAAAAGGTCAGCTTATTTTAAAAGCCGTTATTGGTGTAGTAATATTTAAAAATAAAACTATAGATTTACTGTAAGTCATGCTTGTTATTTTTCATTTTTCGTATTATTCTTTGATTAATTGATAATCTTTTTTTTTACGAGTATTTAATTACAAAATTACTTTTTGAGCATATAGGGCTGTTTTATTTATTTTTTTTCATAAATTGTTTTTGTCCTCTTAGGCACTTCATATTGATCGGTCACGTTTACCTAATGAAATTAATACAGAGAATGATGTCTTTCTGCATGACTCATGCTTTGCAATTACTTATGCCCTAATTCTATCAGTTTCTCCATATAGGTCTGAATGGAAAATACATGAAGCGTAAGGCTTTTGGCCAGAATAATCCATTGTTAGGTCTTGTGCAATATTTGTCTCTCTTTTAAGGTTTTAAAGGCCCAAGGCGTTTCGTTTGTCTGCGTCTTTTCCTCTGTAACACAACATAAAGGCTCAAACAACATAAGGCTCACTATGGGTTTCAAGTGTCTCAGCCTCTCAATAATTTAACTGGTTTAATAGAATTAACCCAGATGAGGTGTTGCATACTTGATGTGTGTGGTGCTGCCATATTACAAAGGGTGAAGGATGTTTGAGACATTGAGTTATTTTCTATATATCTAATCATTTTTGTTAACGGTATGTATTCATTACTTCAATGACCTCATTGTTTGTACCTTAAATTAATACATTGTTAGCTAACTGCATGTATTTTATATGTACATTTCTGAAATTCATTACTTCTACGCAGTTACCTCTGATAACAGATCACTCTAAATTGTAATGTTGACTCGTGCATTTTCTGTAAATCTGCTTTGAAACGGTATGTATTGTAAAAAGCGCTATACAAATAAATGTTAATTGAATAGAATTAACATTTATGGTTAAGTCAACGTGAAATCAAAATTGGCCCGATTTACTTTAACACGCATTTATGGTTATGTTGTGCACAATTTTATTGTTTTTCTTTGTAGTCAATCATCAACTTGCTCTGCCTGATGGATAAAAGTCCTGTTTTATCTTGTGTCACATTATGGAGAAGAAAAATGTGTTGCAAATTATGCTGTTTTATGTTGACTATAATAGCTTAGAAGGTCTTTGAGAAAGTTATACTTGGATTTATAGTGTTTCTACAAACATATTTATAGTACGATTAAATTTATTTGTTTTTCTACATTTTTTTTGTTTTATTTCTTTATACAGAGGAAAACATTTCCCAGACAGTCACTCCATATCAAAGTTTTAACCTTATTTCCAGGTGAAATATTGTATGGGTGTTATTTATTTGGTTATATATTGCTATTTACGTGTGAAAAGATGTAGAATATGATTTGATTTCATCAGGAATTGTTTATAATAAAATATAAACCTGGTCAGAATGAGAGACTTGTTTAAAAAAAAATCTTACTCAAGATTTTGAAAAGCATGTATCAATCTTCTCTATCACTATATTATTTTCAGGTCTCCACCCTCTGTTCAGAAGCACAGACATTTAAATTGGTTTATTCTTTGATATGGACTGATTATTAGCTTCAGCCTTTGGCAGAACACACATTCTGTTTGTTCGGTTTTCCTGAAAAGCACCCATGTTCTTTGCCACAGTGTAAAACAAGTGCTAGGATTGATAATAATACTGTGGTCTTTTGGCCTTTGATGTGTCGCTAATTTTGTAATGTGCCACTAATTTGATTTGTCTCGAATCATCATGTCTAGGTGGGGTGAAATCGGTTACAAGGTTGTAAATCGATGTAGCCACTTAGAGCAGTCTGGCTGCAGATATTGTTCTTGATCAGTTTGAGATGTTTTTGCAGTAAGCCATCACCCAGCACACCTTACAAACTGCATGGCAACGTGCTAACAACCACATTGAACACCTTAACAAACACAG
The DNA here is from genome assembly GCF_024489055.1 of Chanodichthys erythropterus. Lineage (NCBI taxonomy): Eukaryota > Metazoa > Chordata > Actinopteri > Cypriniformes > Xenocyprididae > Chanodichthys > Chanodichthys erythropterus. The sequence continues at coordinate 31,674,426 of NC_090241.1, forward strand.
AGCAGCACCCTAGTGTCATTTCAATGAGATTTGAATGCAACAATTGAATGTGCTGTCTTCCTCCCCTCAGGTCCATTCACAGATGTGGTGACCACCACCCTAAAGCTTGCTAATCCTACAGACAGAAATGTGTGCTTTAAAGTAAAGACGACTGCACCGCGCCGGTACTGTGTGCGGCCAAACAGTGGAGTGATTGATGCTGGAACCTCCATCAACGTCTCTGGTAAGTGCACTGCATTTTTCTTTTTGATGTTATAAACAATAGATGAATCCTTCAAATCTATGCCCCACCTTTATCCATTCAAATACCATTACCAAATGCCACATGTTGGAAAGTTCAAAGCAATTGTTGATGTATAGTTGAGCACAGTTTGAGATGTGAGCTCTGGATGACAATGATGCCATTGATTGCTCTTGATTTAAAGGGATAGTTCACCCAAAAATGAAAGAAATTGTCATCATTTACTCACCCTCAAGTTGTTGAGTTTCTTTCCTCTGTTGAACACAAAAGATGACATTTTGAAGATTTTTGGTAATCAAACAGTTGATGGTATCCATTGACTTCCACAGTAGGAAAAAAATACTATTGAATGGCTACCATCAACTGTTTGATTACCAAAAATCTTCAAAATATCTTAATTTCTGTTCATCAGAAGAAAGAAACTCATACAGGTTTGAGAAAACTTGATGGTGAGTAAGTGATGACAATTTTGTGACAATACTGTGTGTATGTATGTATGTATGTATGTGTGTGTGTGTGTGTATGTGTATATGTGTGTGTATATATATAATTATACACACACATACATAAATTTTATATATATATATATATATAGATAGATAGATAGATAGATAGATAGATAGATAGATAGATAGATAGATAGATAGATAGATAGATAGATAGATAGATAGATATATAGATATAATATATATAGATATATAGATATAATATATATAGATATATAGATATATAGATATAATATATATAGATATATAGATATAATATATATAGATATATAGATATAATATATATAGATATATAGATATAATATATATAGATATATAGATATAATATATATAGATATATAGATATATAGATATAATATATATAGATATATAGATATAATATATATAGATATATAGATATAATATATATAGATATATAGATATAATATATATAGATATAGATATATAATATAGATATATATATATATATATATATATATATATATATATATATATATATATATATCTATAGATATATATATATATATATATATATATATATAGATACACACACACACACACACACACACACACACACACACACACTCTCCACTTAAAGAAACACATGCACTGCCTCCCTTAGACCTTTTTTTTATTAATGAATGTTGCATATACAGAGCCAGATATAGCTTCAGTACATTAAATGCAGTGCTAAGATTCATCTGCACCAAGTCTGTAAATTGTGGAGGAACCACTCTGACAATGACAATGTTAATATTGTGTGTCATATGACACAGACGTTTGGAATGAAACGCCATTAGCGGTCTTTCAAAGAACCAAGTGATTAAAGTTGATGCTGCTATCAAAAGATCATTAATTCTGTCAGGTAATTGATCTGTATGAGCAGTTGATATTTAGGTACATTTTGAAAGGGATTGTTTAATAGTGAGTCATATCTGATCTATTCTGTCGATGTGTCACAGGAAGTCTGTTTGTGTGAGCTTGACAGCTTGACTTTTATCCGTAGGCAGTTCTGTCTGTTTGGATTCAGACTCCCATTCCTGTTATAAGTGTTATCCCTTTCTGCAGACACATTTTTTTTTTTTTTCTGTACACGTCCTTGTTTTTCTGTATGTGTAAAGCTACAGGGAATCAGAAACGCAGACCTTTTGTTTTGTTGTTTTTGAACGGATGGAGAAAATGACGCAAAAACTGCCAAACTCAAAAAAATGAATGAAACGAAACTATAGAGGTATAAATCAGGTCAGGTATTTAAATATTAAAATATTTGATTTGAAGGCACATTTGCAGATGGCGGTTAGTGATAAAATAATATACATTTTCATTTCCAGGGAAATGAGCAATGGTGACTGCTGATGATGTGATGTGGCCGTGTCAATCAGTGCGGCTAAGATGAGAATATTTTAACTGTATGCAATTGAGCTAATGAGAGTGAAGATGGAGTACACTTGACACTTCTCCTGTGAGATTCTGTGGTTGGCAAAATTAAGGAGACATTTATGTTACCACACCTTTATATCTGTTACCCAACTGCTCTTTGTGCATGACTGAAGCCTTTACATAACCAAGAGATCATTTTGTAACAACAGTTGTTGGTCACTTGAGAGTTTTGAGACTGGACCTATAGGGAGTTTTCCTAATAACTCAACTAATTTGAAATCTCAGAGAATCTTGGACGTTCTTAAATTGCTCTCATTATTCCATGTTGATTCCAGTGTTTTGGGATTTCTCTCCATGGTGAGATGCCTGGTCCTGTCAATATGTACAATAGCTCTGACTCACACAGTTTTCCTTGACTAGTATTTGAATCAATGACAAGCTAGTTTTCAAGTCTTCCCTGGTGAGTTTGTCACAGGGGATGCACAATGGTTTTTGCTTAATGGGCTTTTGACTTTTATCCAGACCTATGAAACGAGTCTACGTCTCCACCCGTTCTCAGACATCACTGTCAGTCTGGGTTGTGAAGGTTTTTTTTTTTTTGTTGACAGTTCAAAAGCAATAACTTCAATCTCTGAATCCCTCATGAATCTTTTATGATTGAAGAAACTCTACCTTTGTCCAGTCCTTTTATAGAGTATATGTCCACTTCCACATTGTCAGAAGACTTACACACTCATTTAAGTGTTGAAAATGACAAAATCAAACAAAAACAAAAAATCACCATTATGTAACGCTTCTATGACTTTATTTGACAAGCAGCAACTTTTCTTTAGCTGCACTAAGAGAAGTAACTCCAATTTACAGGTATATTTGAGGTTACCGATAATAATAATTGTGACAGTCTGCAAGTTAACAGAAAATAAGTTTATCTGACATCTTTTCTCCTGACACATTTGAAAATGATTTTATCTTTTTTAAATTTCATAAACATCTTTAACCATCCATCATTTTATATTTGCGCACTCCATCCATCCATCCAGTATTTTTAAATTTGCGCTCTCCATCCATCCATCCAGTATTTTAAATTTGCGCTCTCCATCCATCCATCCATCCATCCATCCATCCATCCAGTATTTTAAATTTGCGCACTCCATCCATCCATCCAGTATTTTAAATTTGCGCACTCCATCCATCCATCCATCCAGTATATTAAATTTGCGCTCTCCATCCATCCATCCAGTATTTTAAATTTGCGCACTCCATCCATCCATCCATCCAATATTTTAAATTTGCGCTCTCCATCCATCCATCCAGTATTTTAAATTTGCGCTCTCCATCCATCCATCCATCCATCCATCCAGTATTTTAAATTTGCGCACTCCATCCATCCATCCAGTATTTTAAATTTGCGCTCTCCATCCATCCATCCATCCATCCAGTATATTAAATTTGCTCCATCCATCATCCATCCATCCATCTGATATTATAAATTTGCACCATACATCCAATATTTTAAATTTGCGCACTCATCCATCTATCCATTATTTTAAATTTGCATGCTCCATCCATCCATCCATCTGATATTATAAATTTGCACCATCCATCCAATATTTTAAATTTGCACACTCCATCCATCCATCCAATATTTTAAATTTGCTCCATCCATTCATCCATCCATCCATTCATCCATCCATCATTTTAAAATTGCACGCTCAATCCATCCATCCATCCATCCATCCATCTGATATTATAAATTTGCACCATCTATCCAGTATTTTAAATTTCCATCCATCCATCCATCCATCCATCCAATTTTATATTTGCTCCATCCATTCATCCATCCATATTTGCACCATCCATTTTTAATGCATTAGTGTTTTTGTTAGTCAAACTGAGGATGCCAAAGTCATTTCCAGCACAGCATGACATGTAATTTTTTTTTGTTACAATATTTTTTTAGGTAAAACGTGAAGAGATCAGTAATTGAGATTTTTGACGTGTCTTTAACTCTGAATATTTCTGCAAACTGCAAATCACATCAAACAAGATGGAGACACCAGTCAATGTCAAGCTCAATATGGTTTATTATGGTTAATTAGTTTATTATCCTGTCATGATAATATCAAATTACTTGTTGATTATACTGTCGTGACTCAGAACCTTTGCTTTGGAACTTAGTAAGTTAAGGTATGTCTTTCTAAATAATTAGCGTTGTCTGGATTTCCTCACATTTTCTCCCTCTCTCCATTTAGGCTTCATAGTTTTCTCAGAGGGGATTCCGAGGTCATGTTTCATAATTAATGCAGTTGTTCTGCTTTTTATCTCCGGGGATCCAGTTAATTAGGCAGTGGAATGATTGTCTGTAGTCAGGTGCTTTGTTGTGGTTTTTATTTGAGATGACCAAGGCTGTTGCTTGAATTCACATGGCTCAGGGTAATATTTTTCTGCAGTTGTCCCGCCTCCAGACGACAGCCCTGAAGATGACCACTCTAGCTGTGACCACACAAGCTCGGTGTGATTCGAAATAGTTCTCTTCTAAGAATACAAGAAAGAACAGTATGTGCAGACAGCTCATAAAACTTGTGTAAAAGACAGAGATTGTGCCAAATATGGTGGCTTTCAAAACATAAAAGGAGATCCAGAAATATATATAATCAAATATAAAAATATAATCCAAATATTATCCAAATATAATCAAATGCATTTCAGATTGCATTGGTCGTTTCTTATCTATTCTGTTCTGTTAATTTCCAACTGTCTTCAGGCTAACATTTTCCTTATTCTGCAAATTTAAGTGTCACATAAAGATGTTCTTTGTTAAAGAAAGCATGCTCTCATGCCTAAATAATTATTAAAGCACTGCCTTGCTCTTGTTGGATTGTGTCAGTACTAGTGATCTGCCAGAAAGAACTGTCAGTCAAAGTCTGCTTGGAGCCACCCATTTTATTGTTCAGAACAAGAGCACTTCATTCTTAGACTAAATAGTCTCCGGCTTTGTTTAGACAGGCAGCAAAAATCTTTTTTTTTGGTATTTCCAACTCAAATCTGTTTATTTGATTGCGGTTTGAACATCAATCAAATCTCTGGAAATCTGTTTTTAAATTCATTTTTACACGACACCGTTTTCAACTAAAAACGAAAACATTTTGGCCGTTCATTTACATAGCAGTGGGGCTTTGTAAATGGGTTGAAAGTGCATGTTTTTTAGCGTGTCCGTGTAAACTACAAAACACGAATTTGTGAAAATGGTGACACAAACAGTGTGCTTATTATGTGTTCAGTCTGTAGGTGTGTAGTGTTTCTTTACAAAGCAACATCGCCAACAACTGGCCTGGCAGCAGTATACAGCATTTTTAGTTGTTTTTGTTTGTTGTCATCTGTACGCTGTACTAAACTTTTTATCTGTTAACATGGGTTAATACACTGTGAACTAACATGAACAAACATTTTTTATTAACTAACATTAACAAAGGTTAATAAATCTAAAAAATATATATATATTTCTCATCATGTGTTCATGTTAGTTAATGCATTAACTAACTAAAGTTAAAAAAATGAGACCTTAATGTAAGGTGTCGCCATTATTAAAGTTTAAAATAAATGTTTTCTATTGTAATATATTTTAAAATGTAATTCCTGTGATGGCAAAGCTGAATCATGTGAACTTGAACTGATACTTTGACTTTCTCCACATCTTGGGTCAACAGCTATGTGTGAGAAATCTGAATATTTGCACAGTGCACATTTTTTTAGTAATATTACTAATGTGAACTGTACAAATAAAGTCATGTCAAGACTCATTTAATCCCTCTTCCTCGGTTGATGCATGTAAAAATAACCCCTTGATGCTGCTAGTGAAATACCGTTCTTTAAAGCGCAGTCGGAAAGATTGGGACTGACAAAACAGGACATTCCCAATCTGTCTCTGCCGTCTGTTTTCAGTTTGCAATATCGACGGTGCTTGATTGCCATAATGGCACACAAAACCAGAGTGAGGGTTTTTTAACACGGGGGAGTTGGCGTGCACCTTCTGTGAGCTCGGCAGTAGTAGCCACATCTAAGAGGGCCTTTGAAATTAAGAGATCATTTGTTTTTAATGAAACTTAGCAGCCGTTTTCCTAAATCACGCACACATTCACCCCAATGTAAAAAAGACCCCTTTGAACCCGATTGGTTTCTTTTAAAAAGGGCGATGGGGTGAAATCGGCCTTCAATACTGATTTCAACCGTGCCAGAGCCCTTGCACGCCAGGCATAAGAAAGTGATCATTGTAAATCATGGTAACGCTCTAAATTAGCTTTTGCTTGTTGGAATGACATCAAATAACATGGCCTTCTTTGGATGGTGCTGATGGGGTTGTAGACGTGAACTTCCTCACACTAACACCTGGTTTGAGTTAAAGGCTGAATGTGTTATTATTAACGTGAAAAAAAACTGTTTAGGAGCTGTAAGAAAAATTGCCCTTCTGGGGTCACTGAAGTTTTATCAGCAATGTTTGTAGTGGGATTATATGAAATGAATAGCTAAGTCTTTTTGTTTTTCTGAGTAATGTCATTCTGTGAAACATGGATTCTCTACACCCAAATGTTTTATCACATTTGGACTGGTTAGAAGCCTGTGTGCTGGAAATGTAAATGTTGTGCGGTTTCTTATTCTTTAAAAATACAAAAATGATGTTGGACATAGCACTTGGTGCTCAAGTAAGCTTCACCAGTTCAAATCTGGTTCAGAACATTTCCAAATTGTTTCCTTTTTCAGGAACCCCCCCAACATTTTCTGTCCCCTTATGACTATCCTGACCATTAAAATGAGGAAAACGCTAAAGAAATTGTTCCGTATGTATTTATGTTCTTGTGTTTGTCTTTACAGTGATGCTGCAACCGTTCGATTATGATCCGAATGAGAAAAGCAAACACAAGTTCATGGTACAGTCTCTGCTGGCTCCGCCTGACATGACCGACACCGAGGGAGTGGTGAGTACTGATTCATGCCACCTGCTCTCTTGAGGTTTATACTCGCTTGATCAAGACCGTTTTCTCTTGGGTGCATGTGCTCCTTTTTTTAGTATCACTGTCTATGAACTCTGTGTATATTATGTATTATAAAACCATTCTTGATGTCTTAACTTTAATACACATATCGGTTATATGTGGGATCCATCCAAATGTACTTTTTATAACTGCCAATTAAGTGAATTGATGTTTTACACGTTACTAGCCATTAATAGTTATTTTAGTTTTATTTATATACTAGTATAGTATTTATTGATATTTTGCTTTAGCTTTCATTTGTTTTCATTTTTAATTTTAAGTAATTCTATATAATTTTAATATGAGAACTTCAACTTAAATAATTTCATATTATTTCAGTTGCCAAGGCAGCATTTCTAATTTTAATTTGTTTGTTTTTCATCTTATTTATATGTATTTCTTTATTTCAATTAGTATTTTTTTGTTTTAGTTTTAGTTAACAATAACAACCCAAAACATTTTGTGTCTTTTGCATTATTTTAGAATTTTTTCAATATACAGGTTTCATAGGAAGTGTCCTACAATGCCATTAATCATTAATATTATGATAACCCCCGGCATAGATCAACAATATGTGATACAAAGTGTGAGTTTGCTGTTCAACAAGCAAATTTCATATAACCCCAGTGTTTGACGAGGTCCAAGAGTAAAATCCGAATTTCATGTTCATGACTTTCTGAATGATGCCCCAAATAGCGCAAACTGAACATTTGTGTGCATGTGCAGATGTAACAATAAATAGGTTATGAAAACGTCAGGAAGGAGAAGCGGAAAGAAAATGTAGAGCGGTGATCTGGCTACTTATTCACTGTCCTGAACTATTTCCACTATTCCTGTTGATGGCTCCAAAGCTCGACTCCAAAACCGAGGGATCTGTCTCACCGTCTCACGTCTCTACATAGGCAGATAACATCTAAGATCTGAGACCTCGCAAATGACTGCATTGAAACTCTCTCCATGGGCATAACATCCACAATTAGCTCAGATGGCATGTGGCTAAACTAATGGATCAATGCTGTTACAAGCATAAGAAATACACAGCACACAAATATTGTAGTAAATTGAGCATTTTTAATTTTTCAGAGATTTTCTAGCAATCCTTTTTAGTACTTTCTTTCTACATTTCTTTGAGGAAATCTTCCATGGCGGGAATGAGCCCATGATGCCTAAAATGCTGGTTGCTAGAGTTTGTAAACAGCTCATGAGGTGTTTATTTGGTGTATAATCATATGTAGGCAGTTGTTTACATATGTTGTTGTTCTCTCATGCAGTGGAAGGACGCCAAACCCGAGGATCTGATGGACTCCAAGCTGAGATGTGTCTTTGAGATGCCTGCTGAAAATGAGAAAACAGTGAGTGCATGGGTTTTCATGTTTTTCCTCATGCTAGCTCTGAGCTGTAGGCAGTGTGTGAAATGACAATGACAGCAGGCATGACTACATTCATATCACCCTCTCCTAAAACTAAGCATTCTTGGCACTGTATTTTTGGATGTATTTGCTTATGATTCTGTGTGTTTGTGTTTGTGTGTGAACCTGATTTTGGCCGCAGCATGAAATGGAAAGCAATAAGATATCCGCCAGTCTCTCAAAGTCGGAATCATCCACATTGTCTATGAAGTCCATGGCCTCCAGTCTGGATGATGGAGAGGTGAAGAAGATCATGGAGGAATGTAAAAGACTGCAGACGGAGGTGCAGCGGCTACGAGAGGAGAACAAACAGATCAGGGTGAGTGTGTTTGCTAATATTATTGTCAGCAATAGTCTAAATATTTTAAAACATTAGATACTTTTTTGCGATTTTCTTTCAAACTCAAAATTCAAATGTACATAATTATGTATTAAAAATACATTATGTACACTTCCGTTCAGAATTCTGGGGCTGGTATGATTTTTGATTCGCTTCTGCTCACCAAGGCTGCTTGATCAAAAATACAGTAAAAACAGTGATATTGTGAAATTATAATATTACAATTTAAAATGAATTTTCTGTTTCAGTATTTTTAAAATATAATTTATTCCTGTGATGGCACAACTGAATTGTTAGTCGTGATGGACAGATCTTGAACATGGCTGGTCCATGTGGTAATTATGTCGGGCAGGAAATCCAAACATTTATTAACCTCAGACATGGCTTATCAATTGAAACATGTAAGTAGTAGCCTAACATTAGCCACTTTACATGGCCACTCGCTCTTAACGTTAACACTAACCTAATGCTATATATATATATATATATTATGTTAGGACCTGCGTTTCTTGTATTTGTTCTATTGGGCTGTGTTTTCTTTATACATATTAGTGCTGTCAAAATTAACACATGCAATGAATTTTTTCGGTTTAATGCGTTAAAAATATTTAACGCAATTAGCATAGCAACTGTGATAAGACACAAAGAAAGAACTTTTACTGGTGCACTTCTGTGAATCTCCTGTTTTGTGTGACAGACACACATGACTTGTGCGCACAGAAATCCGCGTCAGACAGCGCACCAGTTCTCTTTCTCTCTTGAATAGACAAAAACACAAAATTATGCCCACTTTAGAGTATCCATCCACATAAGGACAGTCTTAAATGAGTTAAATAAAGTCTTAAATTACTGTAAAGAGTTGTGAGGACATCGAATGTGTCAGATCCACATCATGTGTATCAGGTCTTAAAGTGACAGCAGCCTAATAAACCTGTTCCAGTCATTATTAATCATTGTTAAAGGTGCTAAAGAGGATGTTTTGTTTTATACATTTTTGCAATATTATTTGAAACTGTCTTTACTAACTGATAAAAGACTATTTATTAGGTGCACTGAAAGGAATAATATTAATATACATCATCTGTGCACGAGGTAGGGCCTTAAAAATATCAGCCAAGATTGGCCCTCTGGCTTGTCAATCACTGCCATTACATTCCTTGTGAAAGACGTGCGCTTCACTGCTCTTGATTGAATATTTGTAGCTTTAATAAGGATTAATCTGTATTTGATTTATAATTTCTGCAGTGAGGACTGTGAAGTGTTTGATAACTTTATTCAGATTCTGTATATTTACTACCTGTTAGACCAAATATTTAAAATATACTGTCTATGTTGTTTCTACATTAATTTGGAGGTTAAATGTGAAATTATTACAAGATAAAAGTATATTAAAAACTATAATGTTAGGTGCGATTAATCACTATTAATTATGTAAAATGTGATTCATTTTTTTTAATATGAAATAGAAATTACATTTCTATCCATCACCCTGCTCTCTATAGATATCTGCCTTTGAACAAGCCATACTGATCGACCACCACATTACTTTTGCTCTCTTCCACCATATTGTTTAAATTTGTAACGGCCACAGGATGTTGAGTATATCGAGAGACGGAACTGAAGATAACCTGCCTTTACTCATCAGTGCTGTGTGAAGCTGCAGCTGGGGACCATTACTTCTGCTTGTTTAATGAGACGAGCACAGGGCCAAAAGCACTTTTCCATAACTCTCCAGATTATTTCTGTCATCTAACTGTCTTTATCTTTATCTCTCTCTTCCACTTCCACTCCCCCCCTCCCTCCCATATCCCCTTCCCAGCAGGAAGATGATGGTCTGCGGATGAGGAAGAGCACAGTAATGTCCGCTCCGCACTCATCTCCAGCGATGAGAATGAAGGAGGAGGGGCTGAGCAGCAGGGTGATCGCTCTAATTGTGCTGTTTTTTGTTGTGGGTGTCATCGTCGGCAAGTTGGCCTTGTAAAATCCAAGAGGGGAGAGCTACAAGCATGCATTGCGGATGAAACAAAAACAAAACAGACAAGTAACCAATGCAGATTCGTTTAATCCGAATGCCATATCATTGGGGTAGTTTTGGATTAGCGAGGTGTGTAAAATTAATAAAGAGATCAAGGAATTTCATCATGTTATGTGCAAAGATAAAAAAAAAATCAAAAAAATAATAATAATAATAATCTGACACAGCTCTTGCCTCAAAATTGTTAAATCATTCTGGCCCCTCTTCCTTAATCATTTCTGATGCAAGTTCAAATGGATAACAAATGTCATAGATTTTAACCACTAAAATGTCGTAGGGATTTTCTAACACCAGATGTGCGATTGAGTTGTGCTAGAGTGAATGTTGTTTTATCACTTTTTTTTTTTTTTTCTTCTTCTGATGGGTCAGAATCTGTATACAAATGCTAAACATCGTTGATAAATGTCACATGTGCATTTAATTTATGCATACCCAAGCATCCTGCATTAAAGCAGCAGTTCACTGAAGTTTAGCCTGTATATTTTCAATCACTCTCCAGGTAAATGATAAAACAAGCTGTCCAGTATCTTCCCCAGTCACACCGTTGGTAAAATAACGTGTTTTATATCTTCCATCCATTTCCAATCAGTCCAGCAGATATGTTTGAGTACCAACAAGTACTACGATTCAACATATATTTCCTCGGCAAATCGGATAACGTGTAGTTTTGCAAGCATCACCGTTTCATGCAAATTTAATATGCTCATTTGCAATCGGCCACGAATCCACTTTCAATACAAAACCACCACAAAGTCTGACTTTTAAGTGGCTTTGGTAATACAGGTTGTTTTTGGAATTCAGACATCTTGAATTTACCACGAGGAAATGGACTGTTAGCGACTGATATTTCAAACTGCTCTGACTGTGGAAGTGTTAATGAAACGGTTTGGCCATTAACCTGCACATTTGCAAAAACCATTTGAAACGATATTTCTCTGTGATCTGCTCTGTACGTCGGTGAGGGGCAGAGCTGACGTCTCTGAGTCCCACACTTACGATGATGCTTTGCACAAACTGATTTCCCTGTCAGGAACAGAATAGGTTTTTCATTTATCTTTATTATTGTTTTCTTTTGGTAAGGGATATGTGCTTGAATGCATGGCTCTGTTTAGAGCAAAAAATACTTTATATTTTATTAAGCTGCTCCATAGGTGAAATCTCCTTTTCAGGCCCTTTTAGCACACCTCTGTTTCCATTTTGCTGCCTGCAGACCTAAATTAATTTATTGATCAAGTCATTATTATCTACAGTAATAGTGCAGCTGCTAAGCGTAATCTTTGATGCACCATGTACATGCAACTGGTTGAAGGTCTCTCCCTATGAACTTTCTATCTGAAGATGCCATGAGGAGAGTTTACCAACAGGTCCATAAACACTGACCCCACCTCTCACTTTACCCCTTCAAAAAAGAACAAAAAAAAGTTGTTAAAGGAATAGTTATCCCAGGCTTTTATGTTTTATCATCATTTACTCATCTTCACATTGTTCCAACCCCAAATCATTTTTTGCTTCTGTGAAACACAAAATATGTTAGGAAGATCTGCTCTTCTCCATACAAATGAAAGTGGATGGTGATTTACAGTATGCTGCTATGAAAATCATCATTAAGTGTCATAGAACAAGTCCAAACATATTTTGCGCTATTCTGGAGCCATGCGAATAGCTTTGTGTTAGAGATGGACTGAATTTGTTTGTGGCATTTGGCATACAATTTGATATGTTTGAGATTTTTCATATAGTATATGTTAATGAGATTCGAGAGCTCCAATGTAAGGCTATCAGTGGCCAGTTTTTACACAAAGCAATCTTATAGCTTTAGAACATAATGAAAAGAGTTGTTTAGATCACATTTATGGTGTTTTTCTGTTCTTTTTGTCCTTTTTTGGATCTTTGCATGATAAATTCCCATCCACTTTTATGGAAAAGAGCAGCTTGGACATTCTGCAAAGCATCTGCTTTTGGGTTTCATTGAAGAAAGTGAATAAAATGAGGTTGGAACAACATGATGGGGGAGTAAACGGTGACAAATGTTTATTCTTGAGGCAGCTATTCCTTTAAAAACTGACACATGTGAGTATTGTAACCTGTATTTTAGCCATGCCAAGCCTACACCTCATTTCCAGATAAATGCATGGCTTCGATATGCCTTGTCGGTGGTCTGAAATGTACACAACACTGGTTTATCTCGCAGCATAAGGCTTTAAAAAACACTCCTGACATTTCTGCACTGTTTTCCTGAGCCCTCTGTTTCTTTGCTGTCCTCTGATGTTAATTTAGTCGTTTTGTTTGGATTTAAGTTATGAATAAAGCTTTTATTGCACAGAACTGTTTATATTAAAAAATGCACTACATATAAAGAATGTCATCTTCCCATGCACAACGGTCTGGTCTTTGTGAAATAACCGAAATGACACCAGAAAAGAGACTCTTCCTACAGGGGACCATTTTGTGACCTGATATGTATTTGTGTCATAGTTTGGTGTTGTGGGGGTGTCTTTTTCTTTAATGTTTCTCTTCTTCCCCCCCCTCCTTGAGAATCTTTTGTTTCAGTTAATCACCTTATTGCTAAATATTGGATTTCTAAGAACAGAGGAGCTTACAATATTGACAAATGGCAAAACTTTGCTTTGTAAGTAACTTTAGGAGACATTCAGGGTATAGTGATTTTTGGACTGCAGTTTATGTATAGTTCACCAAGGAGTATGATGGAGAGGGAGGGATTTGGGGGTCTATCAGCCAATCAGCTGGCTCATAATTAAAGCTAAACCTTATTATAGTGCCCCAAACCTTCACATATGATGTAAACATGAAGGTGACCGTTTTGTATGTATATAAATAAATAAATAAATGAGTCTAAGATGAAAATTAAGGTTGATATTCCTAGTCAAGTAGTCTATAATGGTATATAAAGAAACCCCAACTTTGTTGGACTATGTAGCATCTTAATAAATTAAATCAATAAAGCCCCAGACCAAAACTGTTTGTGTTGTTTGTTCTTTTGTCCAGTTTGCATTGTCCGCTTTATGCATTTTCAGTGTTATGAATTGTGTGCCTGATATATATTTTTATACTTATTCTTTATTTTAATTTATTTTTTTGATGGTGACAAAACATTATGGATAGTTTGCATATTATTTGGACATCCTGTTGAATTTTTGAGGATATTTCTGTCGACTGCCTTGTAAGTGACTCTTCATAGGACTTTTGAAATTGCACACTTTAGCCTACCTTTTAAGAGTTTTCATTTTCACTTTCTCAAACATTAGGGTTGTGGTGAAAAACTAGTAAATCTCTATTATAGACCTGTGACGTCATTAAACTCCACCATTGGGTCTACCGCAGTGCTTTTGATGTTAACTTTAAAAGTTATTTTACTCAAAAATAGACCTACAACATGTTCAAGTTACAGAAAATGACAGGACACCTGCACAATTGTATAAATAACTTGCAAAAATAATGTATTAAAAAAATTGTTAGGAAGTCTGTTCCAGCAAAGACATTTGAACTTGCAGGATTGTGGACCTTGATTTGGTCTTTGCTATAAAATGTATTATGTTATGCCCCCCCTTTTTTAATACATTTGGAAAAACACAGAGCAGATGTTGGTCTGCAGTTAGACAGAAGCATTTTTGTGCAATTAAGTATTTTATTAAGTAATGCGATACAAAACTTGAGAACAAACAATTAGAGCCAAAAACATTGCATTACATGCACAACTGACTGTGTACTTAAGACTTAAGTAATTAAGTATTAAAGGGAACCTGTTATGCCCCTTTTACAAGATGTAATATAAGTCTCTGGTGTCCCCAGAATGTGTCCGTGAAGCTCAAAATATCCCACAGATAATTTATTATAGCTTGTCAAATTTGCCCGTTTTTGATTGCGAGCAAACCAGCAGTTTTTGTGTGTCCCTTTAAATGCAAATGAGCTGCTGCTCCCGCCTGCTTTCCAGAAGAGGGCGGAGCTTTAACAGCTCACTTCAGTTGCTCAACAACAACAAAGCTGGAGAATCTCACGCAGACAAAATGATGATTGACTCAGGAAGAAGTTACAACGTTTAGAATGCATCTGGACGTTTCTGAATGGTAAGTGGTAAATTTATGTAATTTAGTTGCTGTGGAGTTCAACTCATCGACTAGCATGTGCCGTCATCTTAATCTTTTTTGAAAATCCAGCATTGAATTGATCCTCGTTTGTGAAGCAGTCCGGTGTAAAATGACGGCATGGCGACAATACTGTACTTCAACTCTTAATAAGTCTTCCTCTTCTCTAGGGCACGTTTACACCGCAACGACACCATTGTCAAACCGACCCCCTTCATGCGAATCAGTGAAAATGACTAAAAATGCTGTATTCTGCTGTCAGGCCATTAGATGGCGATGAAACACTATAGACTGAACGTGTCATGCACGTGTGTATGACGTCACAGATTCGCGTTTTTGTTGTTTACACTGAGACCGTTTTCAACAACTTGCACTTTGAAACCAGTTTTCAAAAGTTTACGTTTTCAGACCACCAAAACGCCGTTGCCGTGTAAATGATAGGCCAAAACGCATAAAAAGTTTTCCGTTTTTAGTTGAATGGTGTGTAAAAACCAAAGTCCCTTTAAGACAAGTCATTTCACTCGGCGGCCATCTTTGAAACGCCTCTCGGGCATCCTGGGCATCATGCAATCTCTTTGAATGGGGAAACATCAAATTCTCCAAAACCGTTCGTCAACCTTACGATTAAATTTAATATTTGAAAACACCAATGAAATCTAACAACAACCGGCTCATAAATTTAGTTTCTAAATGCTGTAATCATGACAAAAAAAACTATTTTTCAGGCTTGATCAAGCTAATGCGCATGCGCAGACCTAAATGCGCGTCTCTTCGGAGGTGCACGTCTGTTTCGCGAAGTGTCGCGATGACTTTACCAGTCGGAGATCGGCGATTGACTCTTATTTAGAAGGCGGGACTTATTGCGCGTTACACTGTCTCCCATTCAAAACAATACGAGTGACACGTCTTTCTTGTGTTATTTGTCTTTGGTAAAAACGGCCCCTTCAGCAGTCCAGCATGGCCTCACCCCTTTTGTTGCGTGTTCCCTGGGGCAAGATGATGTCACCAACCGGGGAAGAAGCTTGTTGTAGTCCCTACCAGCCATTTGTTATTGCCCTTAAAAAGCGATGTCTGTAAAAGAAAATATCTCCCTTTGCATTGAACTTTGAACGTCGTAACTTTGCATATGTTGTTTATGCTCAAACTGCAACATCACACACTAACTAAAGTTAAAAAAGTGAAATCATAATCAAGGATCCCTTAAGTTCAAGTATTAAGTTCTTTTTTTGTAAATTTGTTGTAAGTAAACCACATTTTGCTTTACATTAAATGCTGTTGTTTTCACTTTGCAAATTTAACTTTTTTAATGTGAGTTTGAAACTAAATGCTGATTGAGTTGTTTACCCAAAAACATGTTGAAATTGCTATAGCTATATATTTTTTGTTAGCTTTAAAATCTGTCCAGCTTGGTTTCTATGAAGATGAATGGCATCTCTCAATGAACAATAACCACCTCTTTGTTTGGTTAGTGTTCTGCTGCTAACTTTAAAACGAGAGGCATAAGGAATAATGTCAATCTTCGAAATTTGCCCTGGTTTTTCATAAGGATTTTTTTGAGTCGATACAGGACCTCACACTTGCACTTTAAAAATAGATACTGTATAAGAGACCTTATAGATATGTAATGTCTTTTAATATTTCCTTTTGTCAGTGGTTTAGCCAGAGGGTCTTGCTGATGTTGAGATTTTATTAGACAGCTGCAGCTCATATACTGAACTGTACAGCCTTGTAATGGATGTTTCTAATGGAGCTCGTGAGTGGAGGTCTGTAGTCGAGAGTATAAAAGGGCAAATAAGGCCCTGACGTAACACTTTTAACAATGTGACTTTACCGTTTCAGATGATGGAGTATTAATGAATTGTGCATATTGAGGCGGTTACTGTACTCTGGAAGACTTTTATGAAGCAACTTGCTTGTACCAGCTCGGTCTCAAGAGGTGCATTATTTTGTGGGATGAAATGATGGTTTGGAAGGACTGCCATCAAATAATGACTCTTTATAAATAGTGCAAATGCTTACCATGTGTTAAGAATACTTTTGTAATGAGATACAATAACACTTTTTTAAGCATCTCTGCTACATCTAAAGAAATGTCAGTTGTCTGGCCGACCGAGGGGATTTTTTGGCTGCTGTTAAGTATGGAATGTTATCTTTGTACTTTTGTCATTTTTGCATCGAAGGGCTGGATTTCATCATCTGTTTAAGAGGTTGGTTCACATTGTTTCCTTACTAGGGAATTATTATGACAAACCCACAAAGATTTTGAGGTTTGGATGCATCAATTTGCTGAAGGAAAACTTTTTACTTTGGCATTGTGTTGTTGTGTGTTTTTTAATTATCGTTTGCGGGCCAGGAACGT
The DNA here is from genome assembly GCF_024489055.1 of Chanodichthys erythropterus. Classification (NCBI taxonomy): domain Eukaryota; kingdom Metazoa; phylum Chordata; class Actinopteri; order Cypriniformes; family Xenocyprididae; genus Chanodichthys; species Chanodichthys erythropterus. Next base: position 31,691,829 of record NC_090241.1, read on the forward strand.
GTGTTCTCCTGCAGATGCATGATTGCAAAATGCAAACTTAACGCCAAATTTGGACCACTTGGACTGTGTGTGTCAAGTTTAGGTGATTGGATCCTTTGGTCCATGTTTTTCAAAAATGAGCACTATTATTGGACTTTATTTACAAATGTATTTTCTGTCATTTTTGATACATTTAATGCATCGTTCCAGAATAAAAGTATTAATTTCTCTAAAAAACAAACAAACTCTTACTCACCCCAAACCTTCCAATGGTTGTGTATCTGATATAAAAAACTTGAATGTTACTCTTTCTTTTCAAAGTTTCACCACACAGTGCAATTTTTTTTACATTCATCCACTTTGCAAGTGAATTTAATGCAGGTCGGGTCATGTTTTTGTTCACCTTGTGTACTTTTGTTCGTGGTTTTTGAGGATGTCACGCTATTTAGTTAGCTTCTACCAGTGGCAAATGCGCACGGCCTTTGATGTCAACAACAAAAGACATGGAAAATGTTTCTCCTCCCTTTTTAAAAGTTCTTAAGCGGGTTTATTTTGTCATCCTGACCCACTACAGCAGCTCTAGTGTGTTGTTTTTGATCACGGGAGCCAATGATCAAAGACGCCCATCCCATTAGCAATAATAATTGGAGCAGTGGAGCATGGAGCAAAGATGTTGTAACTAGGACACAGTCACGCTGTTATGCTTCGTAACTTTTCATTGAACAGTGTAAAATAGGCCTTGTGTTAAATCTTTTTATAGATTCTTTTGACAAGCAAGAAGCGTGATTACAAGCTGAAGGCTTTTTGCAATATGATCCTCTGACAGTTGGCTTTTATTAGTTTAACAGTAACCACAGAAAGAATTGTCACTTATTTTAATCAGTTTTGCTGGACTTCTAGAGTTAACTTAGACTCATCTGTTGTTGTTGTTGGCGAGTTCTAACAGATGCAACTGCTTTTGAGTGTCAGTATGGAAATGTGACTTGTCTCCCTCTCTCTATTTATTATTTCCAAATTCCCAACCTTCGTAACTCTTGTTACAACCAGAAAGCATTACCTCATAGCACCCAGAGCCACCGTCACCGACAACATTTAATATGAACAATCTGCTGCCTTTTGGATGTGACTCACTGACTCGTTTTGCCCTCTGCGTTCTCTTCCGTTACGTCCCTCGGCCAGCAACCATTATTTCATAACTTTTAACAGAAAAACCACAAACTCTATCGTTTTATGATTCCAAAAGAGTTGTTTAACAGAAATAAGCCTGCAGATGGTTTTAATGACACAGCTTAAGATGAGTAAAAAGAAATTGAGTAGCAAGCGGAAGTCGCTCGAGTATTTTGGGTAATGGTTGGCCATATGACATGCAGTTGGGTAATATGGCATTGAAGGTTTTGCAGTGATGAACGTCGTAAAAAATTAAGGGTTATCCAAATTTTTTTTCATGTCTGCTAGGATTGAACTCTGGGTTCAGCTGTTATCTGGCAAGTGCACATGTTAAGAACATCTTTGATTAATAAGACACAAGACTTGCACACAAGCAGATTTGTTTTGTTTTTTTCATTGGGCGCAACCATTACTGCAATTTTTTTATTGCCTTTCGTACTTAAATATTTGTGTTAAGTATTTGTAATATTCATTCTCCAGAAGGATTTTGAAAGCTTTTTAATAAAGAGTTACAGGCCAGAATCACAACATTTTAATGTGACTCATCTTGAATTTTGAAACCAAAAAAAATTGGAAATTGAAGAAAAAAAAAAGTTTGTAACCCATGAAGAAATATTGTTTAAAAACACAGTCTGTATATATATATATATATATATATATATATATATATATATATATATATATATATATATACAGTGGGTATGGAAAGTATTCAGACCCCCTTAAATTTTTCACTCTGTTATATTGCAGCCATTTGCTAAAATTATTTAAGTTCAGTTTTTTTCCTCATTAATGTACACACAGCACCCCATATTGACAGAAAAACACAGAATTGTTGACATTTTTGCAGAATTATTAAAAAAGAAAAACTGAAATATCACATGGCCCTAAGTATTCAGACCCTTTGTTCAGTATTTAGTAGAAGCACCTTGATCTAATACAGCCATGAGTCTTTTTGGGAAAGATGCAACAAGTTTTTCACACCTGGATTTGGGGATCCTCTGCCATTCCTCCTTGCAGATCCTCTCCAGTTCTGTCAGGTTGGATGGTAAATGTTGGTGGATAGCCATTTTTAGGTCTCTCCAGAGATGCTCAATTGGGTTTAAGTCAGGGCTCTGGCTGGGCCATTCAAGAACAGTCACAGAGTTGTTGTGAAGCCACTCCTTCGTTATTTTAGCTGTGTGCTTAGGGTCATTGTCTTGTTGGAAGGTAAACCTTTGGCCCAGTCTGAGATCCTGAGCACTCTGGAGAAGGTTTTCATCCAGGATATCCCTGTACTTGGTAGCATTCATCTTTCCCTCGATTGCAACCAGTCGTCCTGTCCCTGCAGCTGAAATACACCCCCACAGCATGATGCTGCCACCACCATGCTTCACTGTTGGGACTGTATTGGACAGGTGATGAGCAGTGCCTGGTTTTCTCCACACATACTGCTTAGAATTAAGGCCAAAAAGTTCTATCTTGGTCTCATCAGACCAGAGAGTCTTATTTCTCACCATCTTGGAGTGTTTTTTAGCAAACTCCATGCGGGCTTTCATGTGTCTTGCACTGAGGAGAGGCTTCAGTCGGGCCACTCTGCCATAAAGCCCCGACTGGTGGAGGGCTGCAGTGATGGTTGACTTTCTACAACTTTCTCCCATCTCCCGACTGCATCTCTGGAGCTCAGCCCCAGTGATCTTTGGGTTCTTCTTTACCTCTCTCACCAAGGCTCTTCTCCCCCTATAGCTCAGTCTGGCCGGACGGCCAGCTCTAGGAAGAGTTCTGGTCATCCCAGACATCTTCCATTTAAGGATTATGGAGGCCACTGTGCTCTTAGGAACCTTAAGTGCAGCAGAATTTTTTTTGTAACCTTGGCCAGATCTGTGCCTTGCCACAATTCTGTCTCTGAGCTCTTCAGGCAGTTCCTCGTGATTCTCATTTGCTCTGACATGCACTGTGAGCTGTAAGGTCGTATATAGACAGGTGTGTGGCTAGAAGGTGTAGAACCATCTCAAGGATGATCAGAAGAATGGACAGCACCTGAGTTAAATATATGAGTGTCACAGCAAAGGGTCTGAATACTTAGACCATGTGATATTTCAGTTTTTCTTTTTTAATAAATCTGCAAAAATGTCAACAATTCTGTGTTTTTCTGTCAATATGGGGTGCTGTGTGTACATTAATGAGGAAAATGATTTTAGCATATATATATATATATATATATATATATATATATATATATATATATATATATATATATATATATATATATATATATATATATATATCTCGTGAGACTAAAGAAAGACCGTTCAGCAAGTTCTTTTGCTGTAATTTCTTGGTATTTGCTGTTTCCATGGTAACAGTGACTTCTCTGACTGGTGGTCTGTTCAGGATCATGGGTAGTGTAGTTCTCCACATCATTGTAAATAATGTGGCTTTTACAGAAGTATCTCAATGAAGACAAGAATGGGATTTTTCTGTGTACAATATTTGAACATTAGCGGAGTGTCTAGCATCTTTGATTATTTATTATCTATGTTGTATATAATAACTGATGCATTAATACTCATGCACTTACCTCCGGATTCTATTGTATAATGGTAACTGGTTGCCAGTAAAAAGTATTGTCACTACAGCAATTTTCCTCTACTGCAAAACCATATAAACCAATAAATAAATACAGGATCTCTTTTTTTAGATATTTTATTTATTTATTGGTTTATATGGTTCTATGGTATTTTGGAAACAATGGCTACTATGGTACATTTTTGTAAGGGTCGTGTCAAAACTACAACAATCAATATCATGCATGCACTTTTATGTTTGACAGTTTCAGGGTTTTTTTTTCTTCAGTTTTTTTGAAGATTGCCTCCAGAACAAGGAATCACTGCACTCTGTAAAAACAGAAAATCGCACGCTCTGCTAAACTAAGACTGAATGAGTTGAACACTTCCTGTTCTTCCAAATAAACAGTGGGAGAGATTTGAACGCAGAGTTCTGAGAACTTACGCTTCAGATATTGGCGAGCATGAGCATAATGTGGAAGCCATATGACAGGTCTGTTCAAATGTCTTGCACATGTATTCAACATTGGAAGTGAATTGAACCATTGTGCAAGAGCTCGCCAAATGCACATACAGTCCCACACACAATACATTTGTACTATATATGTAGATGTGTGTAAACATAAATAACAGAAAATAAATTTTCAAAAATAAAAATAAATATCCATCATGTTTCTTATCAAAATTACTTTAATGGTGGCAATAAATATGTTCACCCTCACCATCATTAGAAGATTAAAACTAAATAAAATGTATTAGATGGCAAAAATGAGCTACGTGGCCTAATGTTGAAATAATACGGGGTAGTTAATGCCAAATTTAGTCCATATATGCACTTCAATTCAAACATATAACCAGATTTTGGAAAATCTTCTTTCTTCATTCCCAGGCAAATGGGAATCTGGATGTCCATCTATATCTCCCATGTCTTAAAGCTGAAGTGAGTCATTTCTGCACCAAACAGAGTAATGATTGTTTTCAAACAGGTTCCCCAAACACTCCCATCTCCCATTGGTCAGTCACACAGATAGTCCGGCCCAAAATTGGTTTGCTCACTGGTAAGTATTTGAAGTACTTTGCCTTTAACTTGCTGGAATGTTGGTAAATGCACTTTCTACAGAACAATCATTCTTTGAATAGATATTCATATATATCTGTAGTTCTTATCAAAATATGAAACAACACCCCAAATGACAGACATTAAAATTAATGTTGATATACTATATGATTAAAAGGTTTCTATATACATTTTTGCTTTATGAAAATCTCTTTAGATAAAAAAGTCATATTTCAGAGCATTTGCAGCAAGCACTTTGTTATAGCACCGAACTGAGTGATCCTCCTTCAGTCTATCAGATTGTGCTATGCACATCATAAATGGGTCAGGATTTGAACAGTGAACAAGAATGGCATGTCGCTTTTTACAAAAGATAAATATTCCAGCACCATGCATTTAGAATTGACAGCAGAATCAATGAAGAGTGCAGTGCATTAGCAGAGCTTATCTTTGGTCCCGTTGAATGATCACTGTAGGAACTGTAGCGTGGCACCACCCCGACACTTGTGCTGCATTGCACCATTGGTGTCTGAAAGGATGTTGGCCTTTTTGCAGGTCGATCCGGGCTGGATCCATCCGTGGGCCTTTCCCCATTAAACAACAGGGGGCATCCTTTATGATTAACCCCCATCTTAAACAGCTCATACTCTTTATGCGGAAGTCGTATTCCCAATGCGTCGCAACCGTCCGTCCAGGTTATGTCTTGCTCGACACCCACCTCCCACCTGCCTGCCTGTCCACATCTTCCATTTTGCGTTGTATTCAATTCCCGCAACAGTGCATGGTCAAACACGATCACTTTTGCCCGTGTCACCTTGAAGACAAGCTCGGTGGCCCCACGTACTTTAACGGACTGTCCTACTTTAGCGTAATGACCTGTTGCCAACAATGTAAAGATGGGCTGGCGGCACATTGGGTCAGAGTAATGTTGGTAGGTGCCCTCCCAAGTGCGTTGCTCCTCGTTGAAAGCAAAAAGGCGGGTAAGGAAGAGGACGGATGGACGGGACTCGCAGCGTTGGCTTACCCAGTTTCCGTTTAGATCCAGTGGAATGGAGGGGGATGGGGGAAGAATGGGTGGATGCTGTTCAGAGGCTCGGTATACCAGGGCGCACACTGGGCATGGGTGGATGTGGTGCTGAGAGAGAGAAAAAAAACATTTATAATGTTGCGAAAAGATTTCTATTTCAAATAAATGCTGCTCTTTTGAACTTTATATTCATAGTGAGACTATGACTTTGGTGAGACTTTTCAAAAACATCAAAAAGTCATACCAATCCTAAACTTTTGAACAGTATATATGCAAGTATTTGCACCTGCAAACTTGCCTAGATTGTTTGTAACCTTATTTTTGCTTACTTTACATTGACTCTAGTGCTAGGCGAATACGCAGTCCTGTTATACACATTTAATGTGAACTTTTATGTTAGTCTGTTGGCACAATACCCAGCTATAAGTTTGAATATGGTCATCATTTGAAACATTTTAGCAGACCTAAGAATACTCTACAAAAAAATACTCTAGTCTTAAAGTGATCTCTCTCTCTCTCATTACCATTTCGATCATATCCGACTTGGTTATTATCCGACTTGGTGATTCTATGGCCATCTCTCGCCATATGCAAGAGACTGTCCATTAATTTTCTTGGCAGTGTTTCTTCTGGGCTAGTTTGCCAGGTCTTTCCCCAACCCTCCCCATTACATGGCTTGGAACTTGCATTCACACCTACGGCCAATTTGGCATGTCCAATCAACTTAACCTGCATACTTTACGCACTCCATGCTTTACGCCCATTTTTATAACCTTTTTGGATCTTTTCAGTTTTGAATACCTGGATTTTCAATGGAGGGACAGAAACCTCTCAGGTTTCATATAAAATATCTTGTTTTTCAAACATTAACCAAGGTCTTATGGGTTTGGAACATCATGAGGTGAGTAAATAATGACAGAATTTTAATGTTCTCTTTAACTCTCACCATAGCATTCTGTAGAGGCTCCTGATAACCAGTCGGTCTATGGTGCATCCTTTCATTCCAGTCTGTGTGCACGTCCCCTAAGAACAGCTTCTGAACCGGCCTGCTGTGAGGATGGTGATGGGTCTCCACCCGTAGCAACTCCAGTTCCATCATGGAGAACCCAAGAGCACCCAGGCAGTCTTTCTCTGCTTTGGCATTAAAGAGTTCATAGAAACGATGAGGCACCAGGTGTCCTCCAGCTTTGAGCCCCAGGCAGGACGAGGGCAGGCGGGTCGCAAGATAATGGATGGCCTTCTGGCTGTGAATGACCATCCCTACTTTATGGAGGTGGTGCTCCGCTTCAGTGGCTCCACTGGTGATCCATGAGGCCTGACGTAGCCGCAGTTTACCCCTGATCACAAGAGAGTATGTTGGGATGTGGCACTCACTGTCAGAGTAATAGTGCTGGAGGGCCCTGAAGAGACGTGTGGGGCTTTGGTAAAATGTGTAGGATCGAGTGAGGAATTCTGGACCGGGCCGCACTTCACATCTGAGAAGGAAATAACAAATATTGTCAAGAAGTTAGTCAATATGGCAGTTGCAAACCATTTTACTTCCATAATCTGATGCATTTCCAAAATGTAGGATGGGACTTGATTTTTTTTTTAGTACTGATGTACAATTTAATGCTCTTTGTTTTGCCAGATTATTGCAACAATAAATTGTTTAACATTTATACATACTGTATATTAAAATAGACAGCAGTTCTTTTTAATTATAATAATATTTCACAGTAATACCCCTTTTACTGTATTTTTTTTTTATCAAATAATAAGACTTCTTTCAAAAACATTTACCAACCCCAAACTTTTGAACGGTAGTGTGCATTTTTGTTAAATATATTCTTTTTAAAGAAGATTTACTTAAGTTGCTTAACTAGTTTCAGATTAGCTTTCTCAGCAGTGATATTATGCACTGATGAATCGTTCACAATAAGACCAGGATTTTGTATTAAGAATGTAATTTGGGTCAAATTGAATTTATGTTGACTTTAAAATAAGTCTTTCTAGGGGCTCTTACCTGCTTGACACCCAGTGGCCCTCCAGTTTGGGTGGTATGGTAGCTGTGATTCGTGCTTCATTCTGTAGATGGCGTAGCTGAACCTGGCACTGTGGCTCCCAAAACAGTCTGGTGCTGAGGTTGGCATGGGGTACGAGAGGGGCGGTGGGCACTTCCCACAGCTTACTGCCCATTACACACAAAACTGAGGAGAGATGGAAAATGTCATGTGCGTTAACGCAGACAGTGCATTGTTATGTCTGCTTGCATGCAAGCTTAGTTTATATCAAAGAGTTAGGTTTTGACAATTTGCTAAGGGTGCTTGTTTTCTTGTCATTATTGAAGTTGTGAATTAGCTGTCTTGCAAAGATCAAACTATTCCAAAATATATAGATATATATTATCTTCTCTATGTTTGTTTTTAATTAAAAAAAAATTGCCTTAAAGTGTTTGCTGGTCATAAGTTTTAAGTTAGTCCTAATTAACAGATTATGTGGATTGTTGTTGCTTGTAAGAGTTGCCAATATATTAAATTAAACAGAAATCCTTCCAGAAGGTCTAAGTTTGCAATAATGTGCTGATCTCTTTTCATGGCTCTGTAGCCACATCTCCGAATAAATTAAGCCTGTAAAAAACCTCAGACACTTCAAAAAGCTTGGTACCTCCAGCAATAAAAAAAAAACTCCAAGAGGAGCATTTTCACTTCATGATCTTTTACGGTCTATAAACAGGATTCTGCTGAACTGGAAGTGGTTGAAGGATTTTGCATTTCTGTAATTTTCCATGTAATGAAACGTGATGAGGTCTATTAGAGCCATATATAGATCCCAATCCTGCTCTGACCACGATTTGTGGTGAGGGGCAGGGGGCCAGAGGTTTGGCATGTCACTTCAATCAGACACCATCTTCAAGGGAATAGGAAAGGATATGTGGCCCTGGCCAATGCAAACAACAATTTTTGACAATTTTTTTAAACTGACAGAAAAGCAAACATGGTTCCAGCTCATGAGGAGTGAGACTGGTCAACATGGAACTGGGCATCTTTGTTTGATCTGTAAATCTCCTTGCCGTAGGCCTCGCCACAGAACTGTCCTTGAGTAAGAACACTGTAGATATATGGTGAAGTAAACCTGATTAGCAGAGGGAGAGCTTTGGGAAGTTGCATGCTGAGAAGTGCTTCACGTGGACTCAAAAACTTGCGCTGTTCTATCAAACTTCATTCAAAGAGGAAGGGTGGGAAGGAGAGAAACTGTTTATTTGGAACCTCATTTACTCCTGTGAAAATGTCAAATAATTGTTACAGTTCCAAGTCACATTTCACCCCAAAATCAACAGAAAATGAAGTCTGTTTTAGAACAATTAAAATTATTGCATTGTGATGTTTTTTCTATGACAATTAAGCACATTTTCCCCCAAAAACTGGGGGAATATTGGAATGATAAATTAAGGGTGAGAGTTTTTACATATGAATTGTCTGTAATTCTGCTTCTTTTACCACAAAAAAAGTACCATGTATAAAAAATAAATAAATTATTATAATTGTTTAGGGATGGTAAGATTAATTATGCACACCGAGGCTGCATTCATTTGATTAATAATAATAATAATAATAATAGAAATAATATCCGCATCATTACTCCAGTCTTCAGTGTCACATGATCATTCGGAAATCATTCTAATATGCTGATTTGCTGCTCAAGAAACATTTCTTATTATCAATGTTGAAAAAAGTTATTTTGGATTTAGGGTACAATATGAAATGTATGAATATACCACGGGATTGTTGAATGCTCGAATCTGATTGGTTGACCAACGTTCTAAGGTGTGAAATTATTTTCAGGGAAACGCACGGTTAAAGTAGTTCCAGGCAGGTCTTGACCGCATTGCAGTTCAATATCACTTCACCAAATGATTTCAGTTATTTCAATAGGTCCTACAGCCTACAACTGCAAAAGAAACAAAACCCGCAACAACACCGACCAAGCAAATAAATATAGTAAATAATAGGATGAACACAACAAATCATTGTCATGGTTTTTGCCACAAAATACGTTTTATTGTGTCCTGAAAGCGCATACTCTCTCTCGCTCTCTAAAAGTACACACGTACGGTCACAAAGGTTTTGTCAGCGCTGCTGATTAATTAATCTGTAAAATAGTTTAGCAACTTAAAAGATACATGACATTTATCACCAGCGAGGTTCTTGAGGTAGATAAACGTATAGTTTTGCTATTAGTAGAGACACTGCTGCCATGAGAGACACACAATCAGGTAGGCTAATTCCAGGGTTGCCAGGTTTTCACAACAAAACCCTCCCAATTGCTTCTCAAAACTAGTCCAATCGCGTTTCAGGGGTAAAATCAACATTTTTGGCTGGGTTTTTGGTGAAATTCGCATTCCAGGGGCTAAATATCATGTTATTTGGGGTCGCTTCAAACCGCAGACATGATAAACAACCCACGGAAACAGTGTTAAAGTAGCCCAATTCTGTGGGAAAACTGGAAAAACTGGCTCAAGCCTCCGTTACTAGTTCTGAAATGAGGTTTTAGAATTAGCAACGGAGTCTTGGGATGAGCTGCGTAAGAATTTAGTCCCACACACAAGAGGGTTTTAAGGACAAAAACCTGACAAAGGTCTTGAAACAATGTTTTGAGGTGTGGTAACCGTAGTATAGGTCGAATATTGACTCCGGCCGTTGAATTCGTAAAAAATAATCACGTCGTGGCCACATTACCACCTCGGCTGTGCATTATTTTCTAAGAATTCAATGGCCTGTCATCAATTTTTTCTTGCATAAACCTTGTCACCATCTTGACTTTGATTTGTAATAGTTTATTAGTTTATTAATCAGTCAAATGGACTTCTAATAAAATGAAACCTTCAATCTGAAAAGCACAAAACAGAAAAGCTTTTATTCCCATTTGTTAACTGTAGCCCTAAAATTACTCTGATTGCATAATTACAGAGCATTTATTGAGAATGTCAGGCCGGGTCTCGAGTTGTTTGTTCCCTAAAGGAGGGAATTATTTCCTTATGCTGTTTGGGATGGATCCAGGCTCTGCTGTTTTTTTGTTTTTCCAATGTGAAAGAAGACTTGTTATTCATGATCACAATAATGTGATAATGTTAGAGTTAATGTGATTTTTATTCGCCTTTTAATGGATCAACAGCCTCTGATGAAGTTAAGGTTTTCTTGTAGGTAGGTATGTAGCCTATATTGTTAACACAAGCTCATTTTCAAAACTATTTTATAACATATTTCAAATTGTAATACTTTACTATGGGAAGTCAGATTTTAAGACACTAATAGTTTCTATAATAATCTATTATTTGCATCGACATTTTAACTGCTTCTCAGATCCTATTCAAAGCTCATGAATATTAAATGAGGTAGTTTAGTTTATGATTGGTTGCCTAGCTAATACCTCTGGAGCAGGATTTCATAACCCTGAGTTAAAAGTTGTGGTTATTCCCAATGTTCACATTCACTTTGATGTTTTAAAAGCCCAGAACTGCCGGAAGTCATTGTCATTTGCATAAAGTTGAACTTGCCTCAGCCTTGTTGTATCGCCATTCGCCAATGTTGCAACAACAACAACAAAAATCATGACTGCTTTGGATCACTTTCCACGGTGAGTGAATTATTATATGTCTAAACGCCCCGCTCTCAGTGTAGACCATGACCCGGTGTCATTTTTGTGAGGAGAAGATCCTATCTCTTATAATCTCACTTTCTCTCTCTTCTTATCTCTCTTATCTTTTTATCTCCCCGTGAATGGCACAGAAGCCTGTGTCCTAGACAAAGCGGCAGTTCATCATATTGACCAGCAGAGGGGGCTGTGGTAGAATGTGTGTGGTCTCTTTGCTTACAGGCAATTCCCTTTAGTGTGAGCCAAAGTAAACTACCTGTCCTAATATTCCAACCATTCAACACCCCCAGACATACACACACTGGAGACATTGATTTATAGAAGAAGCGAGGCTAGCAAAAGTACCTCCGACTGGTTTCATGTATTTGTTTTTATTTGTCATTTCAATTTGAGCAGCTTCTCTCTCACCCCTAATGCGTCATTACTGAAGAGTGGCCAAAAATAAAATAATCCTTCCTCTCTAGCACTATTCCTCCTTGCCCATTTAAGATGATGTGAATGAAAATAAGGGGTTGAGAGACACAATTTTAGTTTTTATCATTAGTTAAATAAAATCCTGCTTAAGTGCAAAATGAAACAAGAAGGCTTCTGCTGTGTGTGTGTGTGTGTGTGTGTGTGTGCGTATGCATATGTATGTAGGCATATAATATATATATATATATTTTTATATATAGTATGTACCATGGTATTCTTTGAAGTATCTTACTGCATACAGGTGGGATCCAAAGGTCTGAGACCAGCAGTGAAAATGCTTCGTTTGCAATATTTTTACATTTAAAATAAATGAAACTTTTCAGCATAATAATTTGAGTGAAGACACTGCATATATCAAAGTACCATGTATCACCATCTGATACTATCATCTCAATTCTGCCACATGCATGAAATGGCCCCTTTCAGCGTTTAACTGCCTTTGTGCCGCCCACCGCCTCTTTCTCCCTGCTTTGATAACTGCTCCCTGATGAAAAAACTCCCATTTACACCTCATTTACTTTGGATAGAGCTCAGATTCCTCGCTTCCTCTCTCACTCCCTCTGTCACACTCTTTTTGTCTGATGAAGTACAGTTACAGAAAGGTAAAGTTTCATATAGAGAGTAAAGTCTGCATGTGTGTGCATGCATATGTGCGCTAAGGGCATCAAAGGTGTGCACACGCTTATGTGCATATGTGTTTATGAAAAGGGTAGGACAATATGTTTGTCTATTGATGTGTGCATGTGAGTGTGAATTAGATTTGTGTACAGAGCAGTTCAGAGGTCATCTGGTGGGTGGGTGGGTGCATGTGTGTGTGTGTGTGCTTTCCCCCCCAGAATCCTTCTCATCCCTCAACTTCCTTTATAATTCTGCAGCATTGTTATCTTTTCATGAACATTAAACCTGCTTCATCCAGCAATTGTTTTTATGTAGATAAGGGGTTATGAGAATGGTTCTCCTCCAAACTAACAGTTACCCGAGGGTTAATTCAACATCACTGTGATAGTGACTAACCTGCAGAACTCTGGATTAACTTAACCGGTTGCACTTTATTTTACTGTACATGTACTTACAGTGTACTTACCTAAGAAAATACTATAGGTAATATGAGGTAACTACATGGGTTAAGGTTAGGTTTAGGGGTAGGTTCATGGCCCAGTTATTACCCAGTTATTGCCATTACTGTAATAAGTATAAATTACATGGGGAACAGGACTGTAAAATAAAGTGCTACCACTTAAACTTAATTCTTTTTAGTTCTGTTAAGTATTTCGATCTAGTTAAAGGGTTAGTTTGCCCAAAAATGAAAAATTCTGTCATTTATTACTTACCCTCATGCCGTTCCACACCCGTAAGACCTTCGTTAATCTTCAGAACACAAATTAAGATATTTAAGTTGAAATCCGATAGCTCAGTGAGGCCTCCATAGGGAGCAATGGACACTTCCTCTCTCAGGATCCATAAAGGTATGAAAAACATATTTAAATCGGTTCATGTGAGTACAGTGGTTCAATATTAATATTATAAAGTGACGAGAATATTTTTGGACCACCAAAAAAACTAAATAATGACTTATTTAGTGATGGCCGATTTCAAAACACTGCTTCAGGAAGCATTGGATCACAAATGAATCAGTGTGTCGAATCATGATTCAGATCGCGTGTCAAACTGCCAACGGCTGAAATCACTTGACTTTGGCGCTCCGAACAGAAGATTCGACACACTGATTCATCTGTGCTCCGATTTTGAAATCGGCCATCACTAAATAAGTCATTATTTAGTTTTTTTTTTGGCGCTCCAAAAATATTCTCGTCGCTTTATAAGATTAATATTGAACCACTGTACTCACATGAACTGATTTAAATATGTTTTTAGTACCTTTATGGATCTTGAGAGAGGAAATGTCATTGCTCCCTATGGAGGCCTCACGGTGCCATCGGATTTCAACTAAAATATCTTAATTTGTGTTCCGAAGATTAACGAAGGTTTTACGGGTGTGCACAGAATGAGAGTAAGTAACAAATGACACAATTTTCATTTTTGGGTGAACTAACCCTTTAACATATTGCTAACCTAACTAAAAACAATTAGTTTTATTACTAATTAGGGTGATTGAGCGTTAAGGGAAAAATTATGGCATGAATGCAGTTAACCATACAAAATTTGGAATTTGATAACACAAATTTTGCTGTAGTTATCAGATCACAAATGGGATTATGTTACACTAACTTCAGTATGTGTCATGCCACATCCCATCCTAATTAAAACAAAAAACAATATTTCAGTGATATTTAATAATATCATATGCAAAGGCTCACTTTGACATGTATTTATATCTTTTTTTAACTATTAACATCTGGCATCTGTACAAACTATTGCTATCTGTATGATTTTTAAATGTTTTTGAAAGATGGCACACAAAGGCTTCATGTATTTGTAAAACAGTCATATTATGAACTATTACAATTTAAAGTAACAGTTTCCTATTTGAATTTATTTTAAAATGTAATTTATTCCTGTGATGCAAAAGCTGAATTTTCAGCATCATTACTCCAGTCTTCAGTGTCACATGATCCTTCAGAAATCATTATAATATACTGATATGCTGCTCAAGAAACATTTTTTATTATTAATGTTGAAAACAGTTGTGCTGCTTAATGTTTTTGCTCAATAAAACATAAAATCTTTTTAACATGTCTATACTGTAATTTTTTATCAATTCAATGCAGCACTGCACTGTTAAAAAAGTCATGATTTATCACAACATTTTTTCTTTTGTCAAATAAACTTAAATAATTAATGTTGCTCAGATAACATAATATTGTGAGTTTCTGTTGAATAAAATCGCCTTCATTGTATTAACAAAATTTTAAGGCAACCGGGTAACTTACTTTAGTTAAACCAACAATTATTTTTTACAGTGTGTGGAATAAAATTATTAATTTCGTTCTTTCAAAAAAAAAAAAAAGAAAAAAGTACTGACCCCAAACTTTTGAATGGTAAGGTATATAATACTTATCATATATATGGGGTTATATATTTGCATTTTTTCAATCATATATTCCAACCTGTCGTTGACCACATACCAGATCAGTTAACGTGACAGTTAGTAACTGGTCTGATCTTTCATTCCATAGCTGATTGATGGTTTTGAAGTGTCAAAGTCTCTCTGACAAATACTGGGCCTCCTTTTATCTATAAATGACTGACAGGCTTTCTCCCATGTCTTCTGCTTATGAATATCACTCATGCATCTCAAAGCAGACATTTTTAAAAATGGAATAGAGAGTAGGAACAGACAATGCAGAACAGCTGGAAGAATTATGGTGGTGATTCCATGTAATACTGCAAAGCCTTCATGCTTTGTTATCAATGTTGAAGCATAAGTTCTTCTTAAATCTTAAATAATTTCCCACTTTTAAATCAAAGCAGACAAACTGTCACAATCAACTACAACACAGCATTGCATTTAGTATCTGTTTTGGCATATAGAGGCATGCTATTAGTAATTTTGGCAGATCTAATGCAGCTGTTCGATTAAAAAAAAGGCCATGTTTTTTAAGAAAAGAGAAAGTACAGGCACATAAATGCTCACATACTGACCTCCGAGGTCATGGGTAACTGCCATGAGTCATGGGGGGTGGGTGTAATTGCGCCAGTCTTTCTTTCTCTCTCTCTGTCGTTCTGTAGGCGGCCTGATAGTGAGAACAGAAGCCTATTGCTTTCTTCATCACCCTAACCATCCCTGACTGAAAGGAACGAAAGTATAGAAGAAAAACAGCCCCTAAATGGCATATGAACAGAAGGGGTTGTTAATGGGCTTGGCCTGTTACTCTAATCATTATTTTAATGGTGGCATTAGTTCCACGGCTGTGATCTGCTTTCACAGGAAACAATGGCCTCCTCTAACTTTAAAAGAGCCTGGAACAAAAACGGGGGTCCGGGGCCCGTGGAGCAGACTGACAGGTGAAAAGAGTGGTGCATGGGGAAAGGTGAGAATAAGATCACAGTGTCGAGCTAAACTCTTTGCCACTTATATTAAGACCTATTTAAACTCCACCTGACTGACTTACAGTCATTTTCCTGGAGAACAAGCCAAATTTTTGTTACTTGTGCACTCTTAAAAATCAAAGTTATAACCTTATGCCATTGGAGAACCTTTTAATTTTCCTGAAATGACTTTTATTCTCTATTTCTAAGAAAAAAACATCTGTGTGGTGCTTTAAAGAAGCCAGAAACCAGAACGATCTGAAGAACCTATAAATGTAACATCAGTAACTCATCTCCAAAGAACCTTATAGACCACAACGATAAATGGAAAGAACTTTTTTAAGAATGTGGGCTTCAAACGTCTGAATCAACATTTTTTTATTTTAACTTTTTGCTAAATTTATTATTCTGATTAAACACTTTTGCATGCAAAAATGAAGCATTTTCTACACATTCACAAATGTCCCACCAACATCAGCAATGATATCAACAGCAAAGAATGACCTACATATTAAGTAGTTCAGAAAGGGTGCAGGCATGTGTTGCATTTTATAAACACGGCAAGCTTTAAAGTTCCTGAACTTGGTATGTTAAGCAGACCTGGCAAATTAAACCACTAGAGAGCTTTAAATGCAGAAAACCTTCTTTTGTATTTCTTGCATGAGTACATTCATTTTGGCAATTCAAGTCTAGTTTCGTCATGGGTTTTATTAAAGTTAATTTAACCCTCAAACTTTAGCTGAACCCTATCTTGAGAGCTCTTTGTCATCCTTTAGATCCTAATTACACTTGTGAAATCCAGAGGAGAAAAAAAGACGCAGTAAAAAAAATTTTTTTGATACAGTAAGAAAATGCTCAGACTTGTTGGTCTTGATAATGAAGGTGTTTTGCTTGGCAGCTCTCATACTTTCACACATTAACAAGAAGTCATTCTTAAGCTATAATTTAAGCTTATAGATTCTCATAATTCATTAATATCATACTACATACGATTCATTCATTAGATGTGCCTTTTCACTTAATCATAGGTTTCTGATTTATAATGACTGTTTTGCCTGCTTGGAGCTGTGATAGATAATATTATTATAACAAAAAATGAAGGTTCTTCAGGTTCAGCAAAGAGCACTTTTGTTACCTAGAATCCTTTTGGCTGTATAGTGTTTATAAAATGCTATACGGTGCTTTTTAGATTAATAAAGTTAATGTTATTGCATTGTAGACTGAGATGAGCATATTTGGTTTCTTATGATTCTTGGTGCTGCAGCACTGCATATTTTGGATGTCTCACTTATTTAACTAATTTAAATCATCAGCTCATTAATAGAGGCTCCAATACCTGAATTGGGTGTGTCAGATAAGGGAGACATTCAAAATGACCAGGATTGAGAACCACTACTTTAAAGCACCAGATTGTTTTCTAAAGAACTAGAGAATAAAAAGCTCCAAAGCTTTTTAGTGGCATCACAATGTAAAAACCATTTTGGTTCTAATGGAAACCAAAAGAGATGGATGAAAATATTGAGTGGTTACAATTCAAACGTTCATATATCAGATGTATAATCATGCACTTTAATGATTTGTCATGCATAAAATAATTATTAGCATTTTAAATAGTGTCGTGAAATGGGTAAAACCATTTACTTCAAATAGAAGGACAGAGAAAAAGAGGGTATAAGACAACAAGTTAACTTACCTTGCATGAGAAGTACCATCCAAATTGTCTTCAACAGGTGAATAAGTCTCTCCCCAGCCATGATCAGGTACTTATACTTTCCCAATCACTTAAAAAAATAAAATGAGGAAAAATCTGGAAATGATCCTCTCCTGGATAGTCACGTCAATGAGAGCGTTTCAGATAAGATATTACCAGTTGTGCAGATTAATTTAATCCACTTTTGATAGGTTTCATCTTCAAACATGAAGTTTTCCATTCATGGTAAGACTCCTTGTCTGAGTTTGCAAGATCTCCTTTCTTGATGGTGCTTGAAAGTACGTCCCCTGTTAATTCTGTGCTCTCTTTGGTGATGTTAAACCTGTGTGGTGCTTGTAAGAGTCTGTCTTTGGGTTACTCAGCTGAGAGGAGCTAGAGAGCAGAGCGAGAATCTGTGAGAGGGAGAGGGAGGGAGAGAGAGAGAGAGAGAGAGGGAGGGAACTTGTAACCTCCCAGCATTAACCCTCTGGGGAGCAGGGTAAGGTGCAAAAGGGCACAATCAAAGCCAGCAAGTTGAGAAACCTGCGCACAACACTAAATGAAACATAAATGTGTTAATCAAACATATTTATATATATTTAAACACAGTTTGACAGATGCAAAGCAGAAGGTTTCCTGCATAAACTCTGTAATGCTTAAAATCTTTTCTCCATTTACCTCATACACACATATAATATGGGCATAGTAGGTGTTAAAAAGTAATGGCACTGTGCCATCGAAGAAAAAAAAGTTTTTTATATGCCGTTTTATGTACAGTATGTTGAAATTCTAACTTGACTCTGCCAGCCGCTATGGTTTTGAAATGCAATACAGCAGAGATAACACAGTGTAAGTGTAGTCCAACAAAATAAATCTGTGACATACGACCCTAGATAGCATTAAAATATCAGCTGTAAATAATATATCTACTATCATAAGATATTAAAATTATTTTAAGCATGTGAGGTTTATAAGTTGTAAAATGTGTGTACAAGTTTAGTCAAACATTAATGGTGTTTTACGTAGTGGTGCGAAACCATTAAAACTGGCACTGCTTCAATGCTGCAGCCAATGCGTATTGAAGTGTTTATGGCCTGCGTGATTTGGATTCTGTGTTGTGTTCATGAGAACAAGTTCAAGAGTTAACTTATATGTTAAGATTTGGAAGTGCATAGAAAAGGGATGGATTAGAGCTAGGTTAGGTAAATAAGATCTGTAACCCACAAAACCTGAAATCTTTTCACATATGATGTGTCAATTCATTAAGTCCATATTCTGAATCTGAATTTTTCTTAAGCCATCTGTGATGTAATTTTTGGCTCCAGCTTCATAACTGTTTGTAACTGTTGTGTCATTCAATCATTCATTTAGTAATGTGTTTGTTGCAGTTAAGAAGTGACGAGTGAGAACAGAGTTGGACTGCGGACATAACCCTGAGGAGCGCCAGACCGTGTTGCTGAGTTTCACCACTTGTGGTTTGCTGCGATGATAAAATCCAGTGTCTAAAGGCCAGGCAAGCTGCACAAACTCAGTTCTTCACATTTCCAGAGTTTATTTGAGGAAATAATAGCTGCATTTCAGAATTAAAGGTAACGGTCAGTACAGTTCATGTTTCATAAGGATCACCGGTGGTTTTGCTAGTGATGAGAGATGGCATGAATACACAGTTTACTGTTATTTCAGTGCTTAGGCAAAACAAATCTTAATAGTTATAGGTAATAAAATATGTTAAGATACTTTCTTCTAGCCCAACTTACAATGCCAAACCAAATGAGAAGTGTCTCTGGTGCTTTCAAAACAATGCTCTCTTTATTTGAACATCCAGACCAGCCTCAAAATGCAACATTTACTCAACCAATAGCATGAATTTGCGGCAAGCCCTTCTGTTTGGCCAAACAATGGGAGACAGACTGTTTGGAAAACCTGTTTAAAAACAATACTTTCGTTTGTATCACTATTGGCACCAAATTACACCTTTATCTTAAACCATTCATTACATCAGGAAGAAACTGTTATATTTAGCTCATATGTAAGAAGAAGAGAAGTGTTACATTATATTCCCAAGACGTGGTTACATCGCCCCCCACAGGATCTGTTTAGTTTCCACACACATTTATGGTCATAATCTCTCTCTCATTCCTGTCTTTTCCCTTCACATTGCTGTCTATATAATGGCGGCAGCTTCCAAATCTAACACACCCATGCACCCAAAACCACAAACAGCTCTCTAATCAAAACCTTTCTCTATCGCTGCCTTCTTTGTCACAAACTCTACACACAGATTTGATGTCATTGAGGTGCAAAGCCTCTTTGGAAAACCACCACCCATTTCATTCTTTATCCCCCCTTTCTCTCTTTCCCCTGAGGCCTGTGCAATCAGTCATCTGTTTGATCATGTGGAGATGTGGCTTTAGTGTGTGTGCTGGCTTGGTGCGTATTTCTGTCTCGGTGCTTTGAGATATGAAAGAGAGTTTCCCCCCACCCCTCGCTTCCTCAGTTTAAACCAGAGATGCCGCAGCGGTTCCAAACCAGTGAAGGCTAACACGTGGCGGTCGTCCAAACTGCAGGAGGTCCAGCCCAGGTGGGAGAGAAGGGGGTCTGGCACGGAACAAAAGCAGAATCGTGCATAAGATAAGATCCACGCTCTAATCATCACACATTCGTATCCGTGCGTGCTATCGGGCAGCTGGGTGACTGCAAATGCACACAAACACTTACTTTCCATGCATACACACACTGATAGGGTTCCCAAGCATTTGTTTTAATACAGAATCATCCCATTTATAAAGTTGCACTCCCTTATTATAAGGGGTTTTAAATCTAAAGAAATAAAACGCTCACATAAGATGAAAAGTCATATCAGTAGTCTGATAAAAGCTGTTTTATTTTACACCGGGTTCACTTTTGCATGTGGACTAAATTAATCATGGCTGACTATATGCATTTCTACAACTGCAAACTTCAAGTCAAGTCACCTTTATTTATATAGCGCTTTTTACAATGTAGATTGTGTCAAAGCAGCTTTACATTGATAACTGGTACATTATTTTGGCTGCACAGCAGCTCTTAAAGGTGAACCAGTTTTAACAAGATATAAGTCTAAGGTGTCCCCTGAACGTGTCTGTGAAGTTTCAGCTCAAAATACCCCATAGATTTTTTTTAAATTAATTTTCTTAACTGCCTATTTTGAGCCATAATTATATATACTCTGATTCAGTGCGCGGCCCCTTTAAATCTCGTGCTCCCCCGTCCCCGAGCTCTCGACTGCCTTAAACAGCATAAACAAAGTTCACACAGCTAATATAACCCTAAAAATGGATCTTTACAAAGTGTTCGTCATTCATGCTCCATGCATGCATCGATTCCTGAGTATAGTGCTATTTGGATGTTTACATTTGATTCTGAATGAGTTTGATAGTGCTCCGTGGCTAACGGGTTAAAGCTAACATTACACATTGTTTGAGAGATTTATAAAGAATGAAGATGTGTTTCTGAATTATACAGTCTGCAAGTGTTTAATAATGAAAATATCGATGGCTCTCTTGTCTCCGTGAATACAGTAAGAAACGATGGTAACTTTAATCACATTTAACAGTACATTAGCAACATGCTAACGAAACATTTAGAAAGACAGTTTACAAATATCGCTAAAAATATCATGTAATCATGGATCATGTCAGTTATTATTGCTCCATCTGCCATTTTTCACTGTTGTCCTTGCTTGCTTACCTAGTCTGATGATTCAGCTGTGCACAGATCCAGACGTTAATACTGGCTGCCCTTGTGTAATGCCTTGAACATGAGCTGGCATATGCAAATATTGGGGGCGTACATATTAATGATCCCGACTGTTACGTAACAGTCGGTGTTATGTTGAGATTCGCCTGTTTTTCGTAGGTCTTTTAAACAAATGAGATTTAAATAAGAAGGAGGAAGCAATGGAGTTTGAGACTCACTGTATGTCATTTCCATGTACTGAACTCTTGTTATTCATCTATGCCGAGGTAAATTCAATTTTTCATTCAATGGCACCTTTAAAGAATAGTGTCAATGCAGGCAGATCAAAGCACTGCTGAATATTAAATATCAAGTCAAATGTCAAGTTACACTGAAAATGTTTGCGTGATGCTGCATCCACCATGCAAAATGGTCAGCACTACATAAACAAAAAAAATATATATAATGAGTGCACCTTTAGGGGAAAGAAATTTGTTTCGTATTAAATACGCAGTGTGTTTTATTTAAGTATCTTGCACCTAAACAGCTGACAATGCTTCTGGATTTATTGCATTCAAAACTGTTTTGTCAGTTACAGTGTCAATGTTTAAAATGCCAGATTAGAGTGAAAAAAAATCTGTTTTAACCAATTAAAATGTCTAAAATGCAAAGCACTTGATGAACTGTAACTCTTTTCCAGTGTTATTTTAGTATAATTTATATACTATTATAGTATTTAATATTTTGAATTAGCTTTCAATTTTATATTTTTCGTTTTTTTTTCAGTTTTAAATATTTTGTTATGTGCTTTTGTCATTTTTATTAGTTTTTGTCTTTTAAATATTTTTATATCACTTCGTTTTTATTTCAGTTTTAGTTTTAGTAATTAGCCTTTTTTTCACCTGATATTTATATTTTTTATTTCAGTGACCCAAAACAATTTGAATAGTTTGAGGATATGCTTACACAACAACAACAACAACGATGTACTAAAACCAGAAAAGATTTTTCTTTGTACAGATGACAACGTTATCAATTCCCCGTTCACACAGATCCGCGTAAAAAAAAAATCCATATTACACTACATTACGCATACCAGATAAGTAGCTAGACAATCAGGGTTGCCTAGTTTTCACAACAAAACCCGCCTAATTGCTACTCAAAACTAGCCTAAACTAGTCCAATGGCGTTTTACCCCACGTTCCCACGTTTTTGGCGTGGTTCCCCTGGTAAAATTCGCTTTCCAGGGGCTAAATATCATGTTATTTGGGATTGTTTTAACATGTGGATATGGAAAAAAGTGAATGGTGATTGCATCTGAAATGCTTTTCAGCACTTAATTCAGTCAAGCAGTGAATGTGTTTTTTTTTTATAGCTGCAGGCATCAATCTCAAATGTATACATCCCTTATTTTCCTATAAGAGAAAGTGAAGTTAACAACTCTACACAAGAACTCACCCTAAAACACGCACAGAACATTTAGACTAAATATAGTCTGCCTAATGACTCGTAAATATCCTTGCATTACACCCGCGGTTGACTTTTTGAATATTCAAACAAGCTGTGACTGTGGTTGAAACGGTTAGCTTTAGCATGTTTGCTCTTTGGTTGTTAATTGAAACACTTGCGTCAACAGTTTGCTGCTCTGTCTATTTACATTTAATAGTGTCTATTTCTAGACAGAAAAGTTGCTCTGTGGTTATATGTGGACCTCCTGCTATGGATTTCCTCGGTGGTGGTCTAAGACAGAGGAGATTTTGCCTTTGCTCGTCTGATACGCCACTTTTAGTCTTTCTCTATCTGCACTGATGTTTATCTGCATGTCTTTTTTTGCATAATCAGAGTACAACAGATGCCCAAACAAGTCAGAGCAGAGCAACTTGGGAAGCATCCCAGCAATGTTGTCCCTCTTTCATCCAGAATTCCACACAGACATAGCCTGGAATATTTCAATTCCCGTTCTGATGCCACATGGAGGATACATTAGCCAACTGACCTCTGACCCCTTGTGTGTTTCTTTGGCTCTGTGTGTGTGAGGCACAAAAATAAACATTTGTATGCACAAACATGCAGAGCAACAGGCATTTAGACATGCACACAGTGGGTCATTAGTGCAGTGCTGCCAGCAGGGCTCCGGTTATTCTTCCAGAGGTTATTCTGACAACAGCTGCAGCTTTCAAAGGATACAGAAACTGAAATAAATAACAAATAATGATCCTGAGACATTTCACAAATTCCCCACATTACTTTTGGCCTCTAACTCTGACCCAGATTAATCCACATCCAACCTAAAAAACAAGTAAAGACTAGATAGTGCTTGTAATGCTGCAGTGTTGCGAGTGGTTGCCAGGTTATGCGGGTTAAATGAGTTAAGAACTGTAAAAATGATTTATCACAACTTTTATAATTAATTAGAATTATCGACATAGATTATTAATGTTGTTCAGATAGCATAATATTTTGAGTTTCTGTTGATTAAACCAATCTCCTTCATTTTATTAACTCAAATTTTTAATTTCACTGAACTCAAAATTTTAAGACAACCAGGTAACTTACTTTCTTAAGTTAAACCAACAATATTTTTTTACAGTATATACTTATAATTAAATGAGTTAAGTGGTTAAGTGGATGAAAATTCTGTCATTAATTACTCACCGT
Source organism: Chanodichthys erythropterus (assembly GCF_024489055.1). NCBI lineage: Eukaryota > Metazoa > Chordata > Actinopteri > Cypriniformes > Xenocyprididae > Chanodichthys > Chanodichthys erythropterus. The sequence goes on from NC_090241.1 coordinate 31,715,768, forward strand.
CATGTTGTTTCACACCCGTAAGACCTTCGTTCATCTTCGGAAAACACAAATTAAGATATTTTTGATAAAATCCGATGAGGCCTGCATTGCCAGCAAGACAATTAACACTTTCAATGCCCCGAAAACTACTAAAGGCGTATTTAAAACAGTTCATGTGACTACAGTGATTCAACCTTAATGTTATGAAGCAACGAGAATACTTGTGTGCCAAAAAACAAACAAAACAACTTTATTCAACAATATAGTGATGTGCGTAATTTGTGCTCCGAAGATGAACAAAGGTTTTATGGGTGTGGAACGACATGAGGGTGAGTAATAAATGACATATATGTATATGTATATTGATAGATTTTATTATTAATATGTTGTAATGCCTAAATTTGCTTTTAATTTAAAACAATTGATTTTACTTTGTAGTGTTTTATTTTGATAAATATTCAATATAGAATTTTAAATAGAACTTTTAATGTAATAATTTTTAATATCGGCCTTTTAATCGGTTAATGGCCATAACATGAAAATTATTATTGTCTTATTGGTGTCGGACAGAACTTCAGTATTGTTGCATCCCTAATTACAATGAATTCACAGACAGCTATACAGTTTGATTAAAGCACACAAAAGTCTAAAGGCTTTCATAACTTATGTTTTCACTATTATTTAAACAGTTATGAAACACATTACCATTAAGGGGATTATCTTGAAGCATTTGAGGTGATGGACATATTTTCTGTAAGAACAAAGGATTTTAATGTGGGATTAGCAGAACGGAAAAATGGAAATGTTTTTGAAAGGTCTACTCACAACATATTTCTTGACATGTTGGAGTTTCCTCACTTTGGCTCAAAGACATTCCCCAAGTGAGAACACACGAAAAGTAAAACCAGAGATCCTTGACTTTATCATTAATCTCTGTAGATCTTGTGAGCAAACGCCTGGAAAATACAACCCCCTGTGGCATGTTTGCTAGCTCTGACTCTTCTTTGTTTCTTTCGTTCTTTCACTCTCTCCATCTAGCATTTGCTGTCTAGTGTTAGTGATAAGACTTGTTGCCAGGAGGAAGAGAAGATTAGCCAGTTCTGAAGTCAGCGACTCTCTCGTCTGCTGGCGGTTCGTGACATGAGTGTGGCTTGATATCCTAAGCATCTCACTCTCAACACTTCATTGTTGCACTGATCTGAGACCAGCTATCCCAACCGAACCTTGATTGTTGTGTTAAGGAAACCTCAAAACATATCTCATATCAGCAGAGGAATGTTTCTCCTCTCGCTGCATCTACAAAGCTTGAGATATCAACTTGGTTTCTGCAGATAAAAAAAATTAACATACCACTGGCTGACTAATTAACAGCCTCCAGTTCAGACATCATCTAAACACGTCCCATCCCAACCATGAGGCCAGGCGTCCAAGAACAAGCTCACTTGTTGTCATGCTCACTTAAAGCAGTATGAACATATATATATTATGAGGTTTGAGAATTAGATTATGTATTGTTTCAAAGCATTTGTTCTTGATTAGAGTTAGTCATGTACAAAACAACTAGCACTAGAGAGCCCGTTTTAGTCAAGTGGTCATGGTTTGTCTGGTTAATGGCCCAATGAGTCCCATGCTATGGTATCTTTCTCTGCTGATAGCCATTTAATGTGTATTCTGACTAAATATTTGTTTTGCATGTAACATATACTCTACTGTTCAAATGTATAATTGTTTTTTAAAGAAGTCTCTTATGTTCACCAAGGCTGCAATTTTTTTATGCCGCATTTATTTGGTGCTTTTAATTATTATCAATTGTAAAAAGTTTTTGTTGCTTGATATTTGTGTGGAAACTCTGATGTGTTTTGGGGTTAGTTTTTTTTAAGGCACTTTTAAAGAAACTAATTTTGTTTAGCAAGGACACATTAAATTGATCAAATGTGACTAAAAGTTTTGTAACATTATAAAGAACTTTACAAAATTCTATTTTAAATAAATAATGTTCTTTTGAACTTTCTGTTCATCAAAGAATCCTAAAAAAAAAAAAACATCATGGTTTCCACAAAATCATGAAAAACACAGCATATTGATTTCTGAAGGATCATGTGACGCTGAAGACTGGAGTAATGATGCTGAAAATTCTGCTTTGCATTAGAGGATTAAATTACATTTTAAAATATATTAAAAGCAGTTATTTTAAATTGTAATATTTCACAATATTACTATTTTTACTGTATTTTGATAAAAAAAAATACAGCTTGTTGAGCATAAGAGACTTCTTTAAAAAACTTAAAAAAGTTTTGAATGGTAGTGTATACTTTATCGCATTTACTACCTGTGAGAAATTCTTTAAACGTGTGAAATGGACATTTTTTTTTTCTGTCCGCTGCCTGTGACGTTACAGCTCAAGATAGTCACATGTGTGATCCTGATCTGTGCAATCTTAATTTTTAAATTGCAAACTTCTGGATGTCCTGTGCCAGCTGAGTGACTGTCTTTGAGATGAATGAGAATGCTAACAGACAGCTTTTTCCAGGTGTTGTAGACCTCCTTGATTTTAGCAAGTTGTTTCCTTTTCCGGTATTCCCAAATGACTCATTTTGTGCCATGAATGTCTTGTCAGATGTCAGTTAAAGACAAGTCTGTTGACATGACTACATTCCAACTTGTCCCAAGAGCCAGAATGAAACAGGAATTCTATGACCTGTAACATGAACCCTACCGATTCTGACACTGTAGATATTACTGTACATGCGTGTTAAAACATTTAAAAACATTTACAGAACCATTATTTTTTTGGTGTAACATCTCCGATATAGTGTTAAGTCAAAAAATTGAATTTAATATGCATGAATCTCCTTCTAAAGCACTGGGACGGAGAGTGCGTATAATAAGCGTATACTTTGTTTACCACACAGGGTAAACTAACTGGGTATATGGGGGTATTTACATGGGTAAGTGCTGTTGGTGATTGTGATCAAGATTGTTTCTTTGATTACTTACAGAAATGTATCAGTTGAAAAAGAAATGTCCCATAACTGTGGTATTCCTCTTGAAGTCCTCCAGCAGTCTGTTAGTTTTAATTGAACAGATTCTAGAGGGAGCCAGAAAGGGAGCTGGGAGGTGGAAGAGGTCACAGAGAGGGCCATAATTAGCTGCGGCTAATTACTGTGTGGCTTCCATGTGGTGGTTAGCTTCAGCAGTTTGACCCTGCTGGTCGATATTGGAACTACTTCAAGATATTTCTTCATTGACAACTATTCAAAAATAGCTGTCAATTCTTAAAGGGTTAGTTCACCTAAAATGAATTTTCTGTCATTAATTACACACCCTCATGTTGTTCCACAGCCGTAAGACCTTCGTTCATCTTCGGAACACAAATTAAGATATTTTTCATAAAATCCGATGGCTCAGCGAGGCCTGCTAGCAAGATAATTAACACTTTCAGATGCCCAGAAAGCTACAAAAGATGTATTTAAAACAGTTCATGTGACTGCAGTGGTTCAACCTTAATGTTAGAAAGGAACGAGAATACTTTTTGTGCACCAAAAAAAAAAACAAAATAGTGACTTTATTCAACAATATAGTGATGTGCAATTTCAAAACACTGCTTCATGAAGCTTTGAAGCTTTACGAATCTTTTGTTTGAAATCAGTGGTTCGGAGCGCGTATCAAATTGCCAAAGTCACGTGATTTCAGTAAAGGAGGCTTTGTTATGTCATAAGTGTTTCAAAATTTCAATGGTTCACCACTGGGGGGCATGAATTCTGCAGTTTGATACACGCTCCAAACCACTGATTCGAAACAAAAGATTCGTAAAGCTTCGAAGCTTCATGAAGCAGTGTTTTAAAATCGCACATCACTAGATATTGTTGAATAAAGTCACTATTTTGTATTTTTGGCGCATAAAATGTATTCTCGTTCCTTTATAACATTAGGGTTGAACCACTGTAGTCACATGAACTGTTTTAAATATGTCTTTAGTAGCTTTCTGTGTGTTTGAAAATGTTAATTATCTTGCTGTCAATGCAGGCCTTACTGAGCCATTGGATTTTATCAAAAAATACCTTAATTTGTGTTCCAAAGTTGAACGAAGGTCTTACAGGTGTGAAACGACATGAGGGTGAGTAATAAATGACTGAATTTTCTTTTTTGGGTGAACTAACCCTTTAATGCATGCTGGAGAGGAAGAGCACAGGATGAGGCTGGGTGGTCACGGGAGGTGAAAGGCCTGTTTGGGAGTCTTGCAGCAACAGGTAAAACGCCGTTCTCACTCCCATACCTGCCGACAGGTGCTTGGCAAAGTATGAAAATGGAGGGTTATTTAGAGAGAGGATCAAGGACAGTGATTGCCACACGCTTCCGCCCTCATGCTACAAACATCCTCTCTCAGAGGAAGGATGTTATCATGCACCAATAAACATTGAGTCTATATCAAAGACATTTTGACGTACATACTTTTTCTTTTATGTGATGAAATCTTCAAATAAACTGTAAAGCCACTTCAAATTCTTTGTCAGCTTTACATTTACCTCGTCAATCACTGGCACTTAAAAATAGGCTTCATATATCTTTTATCTTTCTTTTGATTTCAGAATGAAATATGACCAGACATGTTCTTGACAGGTTTAGTGAGAGTCACCCATATAGACTGACCATTGATCTTTATGTTGGCTACCTTGGCCTGATTTAAGGATGCTGACAAACAGAGGCATCCACTGCATGTTGGTTAGTGTCATTCTATCTTCATAGTAATCGATCCAACATGCTCACCAGTGCAAGCTATCATCTCCACCCCTTCCTCTTTAAAGAGTCTCTCTGCTACCATTTACAACAATACACTTTCTATTTCCATCACTTTGTGATGTTTGATTTATAGAGCACTCCCTCTCGAGATCATGAAGTTCCATCTGTAACTTTTTATCTCGCTTCTTAGTGAATTTACGACAAACAGCCGGTTTACAATTCTCTGTGCTGTATAGAAATAACAACCGAGTGTAACGGCATGTAATGCACATAATTATTTACAATCATGTCCTTACCACTGGGACGCTCGGCAATGATACGGGACAGAGAGTTTGTGGGAATAGAATTACGTTCGAGATTTAGGGATCATTTAAAAGAAAGGCTTCCCTTGTTGGATTGGTTTACCTCTCCTGTGTGGAGTTCCCCTTCTGGAAATGGTTGGAGGAATAATCATAAAAACAGCATTGCAAGAACAAGTGAAATGAGAGTTGCTCATGTCAGGTCATGCGTGTAGCCGCAAAAAATACTTAAAGGAAATGATCTAGTATATGAACCTGTGAGACCTGAGTATGAGTGACAAGCCTCAAAAAATGTAATATTAATACAGAATATAATATTAAACATACATAACATTTAGGGTCAGTACGCTTTTGTTTTGTTTTTTTAAATGAAGATATTTTTATTCAGCAAGGATGCATTAAATTGAACAAAAGAGATAGTAAAGACATTTAAGATTTCTATTACAAGTAAATGCTGTCCTTTTGAACATTATGTTCAACAAATAACACACAGACGTGTCACTCGTATTGTTTTGAATGGGAGAAAGTGTAACGCGCAATGGAGTGCCCCAGGGATGACGCGTTTTTGTAGGCAAAACCCGGAAGCGAGTTAGCATTTTAGGACTTCCGGTTCCAACGGCATAAAGTCTATGGGTTTTTTGACTGGGTTTTTGTTAAATCGCCTGAAATAAGGTCTGTGGTTAACAAAGCCTCTAAATACTTTCACGTTTTGATCTATGACATAAAACACACCAGTTATAACCCACTTGTGATTTTTTTTTTAAACTTTTACTGTGCCTTAAAATCGGCGGTTGCTAACAAGTTGCTAAAAGGGACTTCATTTGGTGGGGACTTTAGACGTCATCATTAAAAACGGGGCATTTGGACAGCATTTCTCTTGAAAATGTGGATAAGTATTAATAACAGCGCAGATCATAATCAGCGAGCATGTTTTTAAATAGAGTTGTTTTTTAAATAAAGTTTGAGAACGCTTGGTGGTGACGACGTTGATCCGCGACCATGGTGTGCTGTAGTCCGTTTATAGCCTACTGTTAGCCTTTTATATCTGAAGACTTTATTTAGGCTTCAAAATCTATAAATGTTGTGTTAACTTGTAAAGATTATCTTGATAGACAAAACGTGTAAGTGTCATAACCCTTTGTTAAACACAGAGCTTATTTTCTGCGATTTTCCAAAAGTCTATGGGAAAAATGCATAGGATTTCATTGGCGATTTCAAATATGAAATTTAATCGTAAGGTTGGCGTACAGTTTTGGAGAATTTGATGTTTCCCCATTCAAAGAGATTGCATGATGCCCAGGATGCCAGAGAGGCGTTTCAAAGAAATGGCCACCGAGTGAAATGACTTGTCTTAAAGGGACTTTGTTTCAACATAGATAAAAATAATAAATGTTTTTGGGCACCAAATCAGTATGATTTCTGAAGGATCATGTGACCCTGAATACTTGAGTACACTATAAAAATGCCGGGTTAAAAACAACCCAAGTTGGGTTGAAAACGGACTAACCCAGTGATTGAGCTCTTTTAACCCAACTATTGTTTAAAAAATACTTTATGGCTGGCTTAAAATGAACCAAAATAGGTTGGAAATTAAAAATCACAAACATAATTACTAGAAGCAACATTAATAATCAAAAGATGAACATTTGTTAATAAGCAATTTAATACATTTATTGTTTATTGTTTAATTATTTTTCATTAAACATATTAATACATATTAATTTCCAACACACATTGGGTTCATTTTAAGAAAGCAATACAGTAATTTTTAAACAAAAGTTGAGTTCAATAGAACTACCCAGCAGGTTGGGCAAACATTTAACCCAGCCGCTAAGTTAAAACAACCCAACTACTGGGTTTGTCCATTTTCAGCCCAACTTGGGCTGTTTTTAACCCAGCATTTTTTTTAGAGTGTAATCATTATAATTATGCTGAAAATTCAGCTTTGCATCAGAGGAATAAATTCAATAATAATTCAATAATAAATTCAAACATTTTGAACAAATGCAGCCATAAGCTCAGTCTTTCTAAGAATAACATGCTGTTCATCATTGTTAATAATCTTCTTTATAGAAGCAGAGCAGCTCTTCTGTTGACTGTGAGAACTGGAGACGGATCAAACAGGCCGTGTGCAGGTCAGACGGGGGGGAGGGACATTTCGGAGGCACTGGTATGAAGTGGGACAACCCACAGGTGCCTGATCCGCCAGCCTAAGACCCTCTAGTCCCCTTATATCCCAGGATTCTCTAATGTTTGTCTACACATACTGTACTATGTTTAAAGAGCCTGTGATTAAAAAGAAAAGAAAAAACTCCAGAGCCTGTAACCGTGAGGCCAAGTCCAGTTTCAGAATGGAGAATTCTGGGGTTGATATGAACTCGAGAGCTATAGAATTCCCAAGATTCCAGACTCAGTGTAGCAAAGAGAACAGCTAATGGTCTGTTCCTCCTCACGACCTTTCAGGTCATCCTTTAAATAGTGTAAAACAGATTTAATAGTGTAGAACAGATGCGGAGGATCTCCATATAGCAGTGATGGCTGCCACAGAATGAAGTTACGTTTGAAGTTTGGATTTTATTTTTTTTAAAGGCTTGTTTATAATTATAAAGCAAATGTAAATAAAAATGATTGGTTAGTGACGGATGATTTACTGGAGTTATATCTATAGTTAAATGTGTGCATATGTGTCTGACATTTTCCCCTTCACAAAACACCCAGAAATCGGTTTTAATTACAGAGCCAAAGAAGTCCATCAGCAGATGTTTGCGCACACATTCCATCAGAGACCCTTTAATAATCATAGAGAAGTGCTGGTGATGAAAAACATCAAACGACTCAATCAAAGTGACATCAAAAACGGGCAAAGAAAAAATGACGAGGCTTGTGGTTTCTCTTGTAATTCATTTATTTATTTTAAATGCCCATGTGAAACCTCCTCATTCTTCTTAACCGCATTATTTAACATCTTCTGTGTACAAACGTTTATAAGCAGCATCTCATCTGAGTCAAATCAAAGTGTCATGACATGCCAGAGCAATGACAAAAAACATGACTTGCATGCATTTAATATTCTGTCTGTTCTTATTTGACTTATTTGTTTTTGGGACATAAATAATAATATTACTGTCTTTGAGTATTATTATTTATTATGAGTGTTCATTTATTTGAACAAAGATGCAGTAAAATTGTGAAATATTATTGAAATATCTATTTTAAAATATATTTTGAACATGTAATTTATTTCTGTGATGCAAAGCTGAATTTTCAGCATCATTAATCCAGTCTTCAGTGTCACATGATCCTTCAGAAATCATTCAAAAATGCTGATTTGCTGCTCAAGAAACATTTTTTATTATCAGTGTTGAAAAAGCTTAATATCTTTGTGGAAACTAATACTTTTTCAGGATTCTTTTATAAATAGAACAGCATTTATTTGAAATAATTTTTTGTAACAATGTTAAATGTTTCTCTGTCAATTTATTGTATCCTTGCTGATTATATATTATCTTCTTGACCTCAAACATTTGAACGGTGGTGTATTAAAGGCAGCAAACGTATCTTGCTGATCTAATTTTGTGTCCCTGACTGCTTCAAAACAAATGTAGCATTGAGTTTGAATAAAGTTTATTTGTACAGGTTTACATTCGTGCTAATTCATGCTAATCATGCTACTTTGCACTGAAGTTTGATAAGTATATTAATCTAGTGATGAGAGATGTAGGAAAAACAAGCAGCACTGTAAATTATGGTAATACCAGACGTTTCACACATACCATGCAAAACATCTGTTGTGTTTGGCAAGAGAACTGAATATCTTATTCTGGGACTCCTCTTCTTACAGTGGAATCCAAACATGAGAGAGAGAGAGCACATGTCACAGTATAGAGTGCATATTATGTACCATATACACAGTAAGAGGAGAGGAAGGTTTATCTGGTATATGATCACACTGCACTTGCAGGTTGACTTGCCTGTGATAAGAGTGGTATGTCTGTGGTTAATGAAGTGTGCGTGAGAGTGTGTGTTCATATGCAGTTTCGTTCCTTTGATCTTCAGTGTTGATGGATGATGATAAAATAGAAGCAAAGTTGAATGTACTTTTCCTTACCATGGAAAATACCTTCCATTCTATATAATTTTCCATTCAATTTTAATGATTCTGCAAATTGTTTGGCCTAGTTCATGGTATCACTGTCAGGAAAAAAATTGTTCCTTTAGGGGTACAACAGCTTGTTATTGGGGCAGTAGCCTTAAAGGGACAACTATGTACCTTATCAGCTCCTAAAAGATGCATTTTATGCCTTATATTAGTAATAACCCTTAACGGTGACCTAGATTCAAAAATTGAATTTACCTTGGCATAGTTAAATAACAAGAGTTCAGTACATGGAAATTACATACAGTGAGTCTCAAACTCCATTGTTTCCTCCTCCTTATATAAATCTCATTTGTTTTAAAGACCTCCGAAGAACAGGCAAATCTCAACATAACACCGACTGTTACGTAACAGTCGGGGTGTACGCCCCCAATATTTGCATAATGCCAGCCCATGTTCCCAACATTATGAAAGGGACTACATGTCTGGATGTGCACAGCTGAATCATCAGACTAGGTAAGCAAGCAAGGACAACAGTGAAAAATGGCAGATGGAGCAATAATAACTGACATGATCCATGATAACATGATATTTTTAGTGATATTTGTAAATTGTCTTTCTAAATGTTTCGTTAGCATGTTGCTAATGTGTGGTTAAAGTTACCATTGTTTCTTACTGTATTCATGGAGACGAGCCATCGCATTTTTATTATTAAACACTTGCAGTCTGTATAATTCATAAACACATCTTCATTCTTTATAAATCTCTCAAACAGTGTAGCATTAGCTGTTAGCCACGGATCACAGCCTCAAACTCATTCAGAATCAAATGTAAACATCCAAATAAACACTGTACTTACGCGATTAGACATGCTGCATGACGAACACTTTGTAAAGATCCATTTTGAGGGTTATATTAGCTGTGTGAACTTTTTTTATGTTGTTTAAGGCAAGCGCGAGCTCTTGGGGCGTGGAGCACCAGATTTAAAGGGCCACACACCCTGAATCGGCTCATTTATAATGATGCCCCAAAATAGGCAGTTAAAAAAATGAATTAAAAAAATCTATGGGGTATTTTGAGCTGAAACTTCACAGACACATTCAGGGGACACCTTAGACTTATATTACATCTTTAAAAAAAAAAGTTCTAGGTCACCTTTAAGGTACTACTATGTACTTTTAGGGGTAAATAAAGTACAAAGTTGACCTTTTGTAACCCTAAAGGTACAGGTTTTACATGTTTTTTTTCCTCTGAGAATGAATATTAATACATTTCAGTGTTTTATTTTTTGTTCACTTAAGCAATAAGCAACATTTGTACTGTATTTGGTCGCTAGTCCTGAAGCAAAACAAGTTGAGAAGCTGTTCTGGCCTCTTAAAGGGTTAGTTCACCCAAAAATCAAAATTATTATCCCATGATTTACTCACCCTCAAGCCATCCGAGATGTGACTATCCTCTTTCAGATGAACACAATTGGAGATATATTTAAAAATATCCAGGCAAGCTTTATAATGGTTGTGAACCGGGGTCGTGTTTTAAAGCCCAGAAAAAAATGCATCCATCCATCAAAAATATAATCCATATACGGCTCCAGGGGGTTAATAAAGGCCTTCTGAAGTGAAGCGATGTGTTTTTGTAAGAAAATGATCCATATTTAAAACTTTATTAACTAATAACTAGCTTCCAGCAGATGGCTGTACGCATCGATTTGAGGCAGAACTCAGAAATTCAGATAGAGTAAAATAAAGCACCAGTTAGGAATTAGAAATCTAAAACGAAACGAGAAATTGTAAATAGAAATGTCAGAGGATTTCGATATAAGAGAAGAAGAGCTTGAGTTTGTCGCCAAGCCCTATTTGTTTGAACCGCGTGAGGCGCCTAAAATTACGCCACTTCTACATCCTGCATCATACATCGCTTCAGCGGTTACTCATTTGGCGCAAGTTGACTTGTGCAGTATGTGTACAGTCGTCTGGCGGAAGGTAGTTATTTTAGTTTATAAAGTTTTAAATGTGTATATTTTTCTCACAAAAACCCATCGATTATATTTATCACTACCATTATAAAACTTTGAAGAGCCAGGATATTTTTAAATATATCTTTAGATTGTGTTTGTCTGAAAGAAGATGGTTAGGATGGCACCTAGGATGGCTTGAGGGCGAGTAAATCATGATAACTTTCATTTTTGGGTGAACTATCCCTTTAATGCAACTATTTCTAAAACTCTGTTCTTTCTCTCCCTCCTTTGTGTCTCTCTCTCACAAAACCTCACATTCTTTGTAGTCTGAACCTCTGCCCTTCAGATTCCATCCATTCTGTAACACCTATATAATCATGCCATCATTGCGCCCCCTCTGTGGCATGTGGGCCAATAATAGACAGGCCAGGTAGCTCAGCGATGAGGAATTTCACATTGATATTTGATCCCACCAGCCCATGTGTGGCGAGAGTTTATGGGACACAGTGCATGTCAGAGTCTGAGGATTCCTCAGCTCCAGCCGAAACATCTAGAGTAGCTCATAAAAGAGTAATGGACGTTTTATCAAAGCTAATAGCCTATGACAAGCAAAGAAAACAAAAGACACTGAGAATATTATTGCTGAGGTGTTTGAAGAATTGAGGTCGCAGAACTGGAAAAATAAGAGACCCCCAAAGAATTGGTGGACTGGTGTTTAACATCCTGATTAAAGCCATTGAAATAAACTAAATATTATGGAAAAAGGTGCTGGTTAGTGTGTAACATTCATTTGTTTGTTGTAAAGTTGTTCAAATGAACTTCAAATCTCATAAGCTCATATATAGCTTGGTAGATAGATAGTGTGTGCTAAATATATTCTTTAGCCTATAATATTATCATTTGTACAGTGACAGGAAAAAATACCCAACGATGATGATCGTTTAAAGGTGATTCATGGATTGTGGCAGGTGTGTTGAGTTTCGGCTGGCTATGGAAACATGATTCGTTCTGGTCCTCATATCATCAATCACCTTTAACCCTTCTCATGTCAAAGTGTCTAAATAGCCAACGTCTGAAAGTTTACAAAACAAATACATGCGTTCATTGTAAGAAATACACCACTTCTCAGATGCACTAAAGATAACAAGCAAAAATAACTTTATACGAAAGTTTCTCCTGTAAAAATGTAGTTTAAAAGCGTTGCCCACCCCATGCGCTCGAGAGGGGAGATCCAGCTGGCAGAGCTGAGTGTCCGGGTAATGGTGATTTATGAGCGATGTGGAAGGAATGTTTGAGGAACACATGTCTACGGTGCTCCGCGCTCCGTTCACGGCCGCTGGGTGACAGGTGCTGCGAGAGGCCGCGGCGGGTGGCGCAACGAAGCCTCACGGATAGCAGCATCGCCACAAAACTTTTCCCATCATATCAACATATTTCATTTGTGCTGATGAGTCAATAAACAGCAGCAGAAGCAAATGTTATGGCTATTTGTGTAAGAAAAAGGCAGAAAGGAGATCTCATTGATTCCAAATTATTACACGACGCTCTTGATACTGTTACGGATGCTGGTAGAGATGAGGCTGATACGGATTTCCACAATACGAATGATATGTTTATTAAACAGAAAGCAGGAAACACCAAACATACATCTTAACAAAACAGAGAACGGACGAGGAGTGAAGGGAGTGAGTGCAATATATGGGGAGTGCTGACAATAGAGTCCAGGTGCAGGTGATCTGTGATGATGAGGAGCTGACGAGGGAAGTGTGTGCAGGTGAGGAGAACAGGAGGATTCTGGGAAATGGAGTCCAGGGAAACAAGGGATCTGTAACAGTACCTCCCCCTCCCGGTAGGCGCGTCCTCGCGCCGTAGATGTAACAACCGGGAGGGGGGCGGGCGCCCTGGAGACCTCAAACCGGAGCAGGGGGATGAGTAGACTGGAGTGGAGGTCTCCAGGGCGGGCTCAAAAGCCATGGCGGGTCAGGAGCCGAAGGCAGCCATGGCGGGTCAGGAGCCGAAGGCAGCCATGGCGGGTCAGGGGCTGAAGGCAGCCATGGCGGGTCAGGTGCAGCGGGCAGACATGCAGCGGGCATACATGGCGGGTCAGGTGCAGCGGGCAGCCATGGCGGGTCAGGTGCAGCGGGCAGCCATGGCGGGTCAGGAGCCGAAGCCTTCGAGGCGTTGAGCCCAGGCGTCGCTGAAGGACTGGCGGGTGATGGCGGAACCGAAGGCTCCGCCGACCGAAGCGCAGCCGGGACTCCAGAAGGCCGCAGTAGAAGCAGTAGGACAGCCAACAAAAAGAACACCGGGGGGAGTGAGGAAGCCAACTGAAACTGAGGGACGGAGTGACGGAGCGGAGACGGAGGAGTGTAGTCCAGAGGGAAGGGCAGGCTGACGAGTGCACAAGGTGTGAGTGGAGGCAGGATGGATACTGGTGACGCTGGTGGACTGATGGGTAACGGTGGAGCAGAGGGAGGTTGGAGCCGGGGTGTAGGTAATCGCCCAGAGGTCCGAGGTGGAGATCTGGGCGAGGGGGCTTGAGGTGAAGGTTCAGTGCTGAGACATATGGACGGAGGCGGGAGAGGGAGGCAGGGAGGGGAAACAGTCTTTGGGCTGGAGGTTTCAAAAACACAGTTCATAGGAGCAGTTGGTTCGGCGGCGGCGGCTGGAGCGGCTGGCTCGGCGGCGGCGGCTGGAGCGGCTGGCTCGGCGGCGGCGGCTGGAGCTGAGGGCTCGTAGGCGGCGGCTGGAGCTGAGGGCTCGTAGGCGGCGGCGGCTGGAGAACTTTGCTCGGCGTCGGAGACTGGAGAGCTTTGCTCGGCGTCGGAGACTGGAGAGCTTTGCTCGGCGGCGGAGACTGGAGAGCTTTGCTCGGCGGCGGAGACTGGAGAGCTTTGCTCGGCGGCGGAGACTGGAGAGCTTTGCTCGGCGGCGGAGACTGGAGAGCTTTGCTCGGCGGCGGAGACTGGAGAGCTTTGCTCGGCGGCGGAGACTGGAGAGCTTTGCTCGGCGGCGGAGACTGGAGAGCTTTGCTCGGCGGCGGAGACTGGAGAGCTTTGCTCGGCGGCGGAGACTGGAGAGCTTTGCTCGGCGGCGGAGACTGGAGAGCTTTGCTCGGCGGCGGAGACTGGAGAGCTTTGCTCGGCGGCGGAGACTGGAGAGCTTTGCTCGGCGGCGGAGACTGGAGAGCTTTGCTCGGCGGCGGAGACTGGAGAGCTTTGCTCGGCGGCGGAGACTGGAGAGCTTTGCTCGGCGGCGGAGACTGGAGAGCTTTGCCCGGCGGCGGAGACTGGAGAGCTTTGCCCGGCGGCGGAGACTGGAGAGCTTTGCCCGGCGGCGGAGACTGGAGAGCTTTGCCCGGCGGCGGAGACTGGAGAGCTTTGCCCGGCGGCGGAGACTGGAGAGCTTTGCCCGGCGGCGGAGACTGGAGAGCTTTGCCCGGCGGCGGAGACTGGAGAGCTTTGCCCGGCGGCGGAGACTGGAGAGCTTTGCCCGGCGGCGGAGACTGGCGCTGCTTGCTCGGCGGAGACTGGAGAACTTGGCTCGGAGGAGACTGGAGAACTTGGCTCGGAGGAGACTGGAGAACTTGGCTCGGAGGAGACTGGAGAACTTGGCTCGGAGGAGACTGGAGAACTTGGCTCGGAGGAGACTGGAGAACTTGGCTCGGAGGAGACTGGAGAACTTGGCTCGGAGGAGACTGGAGAACTTGGCTCGGAGGAGACTGGAGAACTTGGCTCGGAGGAGACTGGAGAACTTGGCTCGGAGGAGACTGGAGAACTTGGCTCGGAGGAGACTGGAGAACTTGGCTCGGAGGAGACTGGAGAACTTGGCTCGGAGGAGACTGGAGAACTTGGCTCGGAGGAGACTGGAGAACTTGGCTCGGAGGAGACTGGAGAACTTGGCTCGGAGGAGACTGGAGAACTTGGCTCGGAGGAGACTGGAGAACTTGGCTCGGAGGAGACTGGAGAACTTGGCTCGGCCCAAAAGTCTATAAGCCAGGCCGCATGACTGGGCGGCTTGTGTGAGGCTGGAAGATGGGTACTATCCATCCCCTCATATACAATTAAAATCCCCACAGGCACTGGAGCTGGCTCTGTGGGGACTGGAGCGGGCTCCGGAGACACTGGAGCGGGCTCTGGAGACACTGGAGCGGGCTCCGGAGACACTGGAGCGGGCTCCGGAGACACTGGAGCGGGCTCCGGAGACACTGGAGCGGGCTCTGGAGACACTGGAGCGGGCTCTGGAGACACTGGAGCGGGCTCTGGAGACACTGGAGCGGGCTCTGGAGACACTGGAGCGGGCTCTGGAGACACTGGAGCGGGCTCTGGAGACACTGGAGCGGGCTCTGGAGACACTGGAGCGGGCTCTGGAGACACTGGAGCGGGCTCTGGAGACACTGGAGCGGGCTCTGGAGACACTGGAGCGGGCTCTGGAGACACTGGAGCGGGCTCTGGAGACACTGGAGCGGGCTCTGGAGACACTGGAGCGGGCTCTGGAGACACTGGAGCGGGCTCTGGAGACACTGGAGCGGGCTCTGGAGACACTGGAGCGGGCTCTGGAGACACTGGAGCGGGCTCTGGAGACACTGGAGCGGGCTCTGGAGACACTGGAGCGGGCTCTGGAGACACTGGAGCGGGCTCTGGAGACACTGGAGCCGCTTTCTTCCTCCTCCTCCGCTTACTGGGCCCAGTAGCGGAATATGGGTCCAGCCTGGGGCAGGCAGGGAGTTCGCTGGAGGGGTATGCGGAGGAAGCCGGAGGTTGACTGACTGGCCCGGCCAACCGTGTTTCTGGATGGACCGGACGACAACACTGATCCTGAACCTCTTCTACTAAGAATTTGGAGCCATTCAACCACAAAATTAAATTGATAGTATCGCTTAAGGAGAAACAAAAAACAGGTTCATCAAAACGGATAGTGTCGTCATCCAATCCATCCAAAAACAAGGAGATCAACTGAGCATCAGGCCAGTCAGACAAGAAAGCAAGCTCCACGAACTCCTCCACATACCTCTCCAGCGAACGACCCACCTGTAGGAGCCCGATGAGGCGATCGCCGGTTGTCAGAAGAGTGAGAGGCGCTGGAGGAGCAGGAGCCAGGGAGCTGGTGGAAGTCTCCATTTTTTTTTTGTGGAAAATCCGGTCGTTTAAGGTCCGTTCTTCTGTTACGGATGCTGGTAGAGATGAGGCTGATACGGATTTCCACAATACGAATGATATGTTTATTAAACAGAAAGCAGGAAACACCAAACATACATCTTAACAAAACAGAGAACGGACGAGGAGTGAAGGGAGTGAGTGCAATATATGGGGAGTGCTGACAATAGAGTCCAGGTGCAGGTGATCTGTGATGATGAGGAGCTGACGAGGGAAGTGTGTGCAGGTGAGGAGAACAGGAGGATTCTGGGAAATGGAGTCCAGGGAAACAAGGGATCTGTAACAGATACTTGATTCTTATTGGTCAGTCATGGCATGAAATGTTAGCATAAGGTAAGGTAAAATAAATTGTGAATATATATATATATAATAATATATATATATATATATATATATATATATATATATATATATATATATATATATATATATATATGCCTATATATATATATATATATATATATATATATATATATATATATATATATATATATATATATATATATATATATATATATATATATATATATATATATATATATATATATATATATATGCCTATATATATATATATATATATATATATATATATGCCTATATATATATATATATATATATATGCCTATATATATATGCCTATATATATATATATATATATATATATATATATATATATATATATATATATATATATATATATATATATATATATATATATATATATATATATATATATATATATATATATATATATATATATATATATATATATAGATATATATATATGCCTATATATATATATATATATATATATATATATATATATATATATATATATATATATATATATATATATATATATATATATATATATATATATATATATATATATATATATATATATATATATATATATATATATATATATATATATATATATATATATATATATATATATATATATATATATATATATATATGCCTATATATATATGCCTATATATATATATATATATGCCTATATATATATGCCTATATATATATATATATATATGCCTATATATATATATATATGCCTATATATATATATATATGCCTATATATATATATATATATATATATATATATATATATATATATATATATATATATATATATATATATATATATATATATATATATATATATATATATATATATATATATATATATATATATGCCTATATATATATATATATGCCTATATATATATATATATATATATGCCTATATATATATATGCCTATATATATATATATATATATATATATATATATATATATATATATATATATATATATATATATATATATATATATATATATATATATATATATATATATATATATATATATATATATATATATATATATATATATATATATATATATATATATATATTAGGCCTACTGTTTTTAGGTAAGTTAATAAATTAAAAAATAAATTGATTATTAATTAGGCCATGTTCAACAGTGTTAGATTGCCATACTAATGACTTTTACTCTCAAAGTATTGGATTACTTATAACTAATTACTTTTTAAATCCCATATAAAGTTCAACCAGTTGAAGCACTTTTAATTCTTTCAAATTAACAATATTGAATAAATTATTCTTGAATTCACCAAAGTGTGTAAAGGGAGAAGGTTACATTATAAATATACATTTTAACATTAGACATTGAATTTTAATGTTAAATCCACTATTGTTTCATTTAGAATCATTGTATGTCTACATAATATTTAATGAAATTACATCAGAAGTAGTAAAATTACAGTAATTAGATACTTACTAATTAATTGCACTTTAATTAATACTAATTAATACTTACTAATTAATTGCACCCAACACTATATATATATATATATATATAATATATATATATATATATATATATTTATATATATATATATATATGGCAATTGTAGGATATAAAGTTTGTGTTATATTGATGTGTACATTTTAAAATTGAATAAAAAATATAATGTTCTGTACATTCAAATTAATAATTAAAATGATATAAAAAATAACAGAATAATAATAATATAATAATAATAATAATAATAATAATAAAAATAACAGAATAATACTTTAATAGCTAATCTTGGCTACCAATACATGTGAAACATTTAAATCTGTATAAATTAGCATTATGAACAAAGAAATAACAATGTATATTAATTTGAAGCGTATGAATTAATATTACATATTTTTATAGTATATTAATTAATTATCACTAATTGAAAACTTACTGTAAAGTGCATTTATTAATTTGGTAGTTTGCTTGTCACAATGACATGCATTTTTTTATTTATTATTTTTAAATTTTTTTTTTACAAAGATGGATTGTATCCCTTCTGACTTTCTTTAAATTGTGATGTCAAAAGCTTTTGCTAATAGCCCTGCTATCTTTTCAGTGACGGAGCAAACAGAGCGCAACACTAGGTGCTGTCACTCTCATCAGGTCGAACACGATCAAAGAGATTTCTCTTCGTCAAGGGCAAATAAATGTCATCACTCAGGGCCACAAAGCATGAAAACACTGTAAACAGTCTGTGAGACTTTTTGCACTTGAGCACACATCATTCTTATTACGTACACATGCGTTCTCCTTCCATTCCCTGTGAGTTCCTCCGCGCTGAGGGGAATTGTGAACTGCGAGAGACTCGCTGTAAAACATTAAAAACCCAACCACAGCCCTAAATTCCATGAGATGTTTGCTAACCCCATGCCTGTGTCTGAGAGAACTGTGGGGGCTCAGGGGGATGTGATGAATGGGCTGAAGGAGCATGATGAATGTGGCTGCTGGGGTCTGTGTAAATGTGTGTGTGAGGACGGACATCGGGGTTTGGGTATGCATGGAGGGTTGAGATGAAGCAGAGGAGAATCTCACACTGAACTGTGAGGGGGGGGGGGAATGAGAGAGGAGAGAGACAAGTGTGTGAGAAGACAAAAAAGAAGAGTTTTTAAAATAATTAATAAATTGTAAGTTTATAATTTAGAACTTTATACATTATAAAGTTTATCATTATCTATTTAATCATATATAATCATAAATGAGATGAGTACATATTTGAATAAACAAAAAGTCAAAATAGATGAAGATTACTGGTCTGTGTGAACATGCTAAAATGACTCCATTAAGTCAATTTTTCACAATCCAATCAATTTCTGACAGATGAAATCAAATCCCGTCCTATTTTTTCTCATCATATCCTTTTTTACTTTGAAATTTGCCACATTATGAAAGTAAAATGAGATGCAAATTTCATGTAAAAACATCAGAATTTAAATTCTACATCAGAATATTTGCCAAATTTTATTTTCTTAAAAAAAATAAGAATATATACAGTGTTTTATGTATGTATGTATGTGTATATATATATATATATATATATATATTTTTTAGAAAATAAAAAAATAAGAATATATACAGTGTTTTATGTATGTATGTATATATAAAATGTGTGTGTGTGTGTGTGCCTCATGGTTAAAATATTAATGTTTTCAACTTTGATAATAAAAATAAATGTTTCTTGAGCACCAAATCTTCAAAAGTTTGCCATCACAGGAATAAATTACATTTTAAAATATATTAAAATAGAATTCAGTTTTTTTTTTTTTTTTTTTGTGTAACAATATCTCACATTTGTACTGTTTTTACTGTATTTTAAATAAATGCAGCCTTGGTGAGCATAACAGACATGGCTCAAAAACATTAATAAATAAACCAATCCCAAACTGTTGTTTGGTAATGTATATATGTAATATGATATAAATTCAGATTGAGTCTTGAACAGTAGGAAGCGGATTTGGGTTCCAGAGCTGTTCTTTTTGTGAAATCCCTGCTAGTTACTCTTGGTCACAACTTCTCTTTTCTGTTACTGTCCAGATGAGGTAAAAATACCACTGGATTTTGTCTGCTTTATGGCTCCAGTTAACCTCCCTAACATTTCTGTGCTCTCCACTTATGAACTTTTATATGCAAAATACATTCTGTAGTTGTCTGTTCATGTTCTTGTTATATAAACCCTCCAGTTCCATCTGTCTTTTCTCATTCTGCAACCTCAACTTTGTTTTATTAGGCCTTTATATTTTATTTAATATTTTATTATGTATACTCAATTCCAGAATATTCTGTAATCTTGGATCTACCATTGTAGTTTAACTTCCAACCGTTCACTCACACATATCTTCAAATGATATTCCTGTGGGGCTGGCTGCTGGTCTTTGGCAGTAAGTCACAGTTCTTTATGTAGCATGGCAGGAGGGCCCTTTTTAAGGTTGTTATAAATTGGCAGTATGCAATAATAAATTCACCAGTTCTGCAGAACATCTTTGAAGGATCGCCCTAAGATGCACGTTTCTAAGTTATATAGACAGCAGGTCAACAGGGGTGGGCAGATTTGGCATGTCACACTGGTTAGCACATGGAAAATAAAGCAAACTTTCTTTGTTTAAAAAAAAAGAAAAGTAAACTATATAAGTCAAAACTTTGTACTACACACCTATGCATTCTTTATTACTATTTTCCACACTGTAGAATAATAGTTATATCATCAAAACTATAACAAATGAGATAGATAGATAGATAGATAGATAGATAGATAGATAGATAGATAGATAGATAGATAGATAGATAGATAGATAGATAGATAGATAGATAGATAGATAGATAGATAGATAGATAGATAGATAGATAGATAGAAAATAAAACTGGAGACAACTAGACATGTTTAAAGTGTTCACAGGTGGAGTTTGTCTGGTTAAGTGAGATAAATTACTAGTTCCTCTGCTGCACTGCACATGGGAAAAGCAACAGCAGTGCAGATCCTCAAAGTCTACTTCCCACCCAGCCACTGGAGGAAGGTATTTTATCATAGTTATCCCTTCAAGAGATCCCCAGCTAATCGACAACCATACGTTTTCTACATTTGGAGTCAAACTTTTTCTAAAAACGTTCACACAGAGGTTTCCCCTGTCATCGTCCTCACTGATTTCCGATTGTGCTGCGTATGTTTTTTTTGTTTTGTTTGTTTTTTTCAGGTAGGAAACACTGCCACCGTGTGTAACGTTTCGCAAGTGCAGATTGTGGAAATGCCAAATGGCGCTTCTGAGTCGCCGTATTATTCTCCACTCAGGAAATGCATTGGCTTTAAACTAAATTATTTATATGCTCATATTTGAAGAATAAACAAAATGGTTTAAAATGTACTAATATACTTACATGTATTTATATGGCTTTAGACTAATAAATATATGAGTTTTATATTTTATTTTATTTTATATTTATTATATTTATATTTATTATAATATAATAGTTCATTCTGATCAAAAAAAAAAAAATAATAAAGCTCATTCTGATTCTGATTTTCAAATTGACCATATTCTTATTCCATATTCAAAAAAAGAAAAAAAATAACATTTCTAAAAGTAAATGCTTATTAATGAACAACATACAAACCAAAACCATCCACAGTAGATCAAATTATTTTATTATTATTATTTTAATTACTATATTGAAGATATAAGCATTCAGTGAAATAAAAGGAAAATAAATCAATTTAATTTTATATTAGTTATTTTCAACTCTTTGTTGAAAATGCTGAAATACAAAATTGCTTTTATTATATGACATTTACTAATTAAAACTATAAGGTAAAAAAAAAAGCTATAAATTAATAATAAAAAAAAACGTCTCTGATTTTTGCATATTCATTGCTCAAAGCGGAAGTTTCGTTGTGATGTCACGTTACGTATTCCACGTCACGGAAGTCACAAACATGATCCATTTGCACCCTAAACCGAGCGGAAAACTTGGGTTGTCGGTCTTTTAATGTTGTAGTACTGTCCAGGACATAGACTCAGGACTGCATTGGTCTAAAAGAGAGCCGAAAACTCTCGGAATCGGAGGTGCTGAGCTGCTGGGCGAGCCTGCCTGCCGTTTTGCAGGCTAGCTCGCTAGTCAAGTAGCCAGCTAGAGCTAGAGCTGCCTTGGCGACGAGCTGAGTAACTAATCTCAAGACAGCCATCGAGGCAGCCCGTAGTTATTTCATTTTACGGTCTCTTTTTATTCCGTAGCCATGGCAACTCGGCGACTGACCGATGCCTTCTTATTAATGCGGAACAATGCAATCCAAAACCGGCAGATTTTGGCTGAGCAAGTGAGTACATACGACCCCCGTCGTACTCTGAATACACGTAGCAATGCTGCGGTGAGTCTAACGTTCATTGTCCGAATTGAATGTTTTCGCGTGTGTGTGTGTTGGATTCTCAGCTAGCTAGACAACATCCCTAGCTAGTGATGTTTGTTGATGTCAGTTGTCCAACAAACCTCAAGTGTTTTGTTTGCTGTGTGCGGAGCTGGCAGGTCTGTGCAAACCAGCTAGCTGATCATGAAACACTTTCCATACAGTCGCATTTTGATTTAACTCACACGGGAATGGCAGTCAAATGACTAAAAAGGTGATGGTCGTGCTAGTTTGCGGACGTTAAGATCTTTAGTTTATCTGCAGGGAACATCATGATGCCGGGCAGTGACCCCACAATATTTTTGATCACCCCCTTTGTGATAACGCAGCTGTATATTTTTAGATTAATTTATAGTGTATGTGGAACAATATTAAGCATTATATTATAAAGAGAAGTTCATTGGCTTTTATATTGTCATTGTAGCCAAAATAAGTGATGGATATTACCTGGGTACTTTGTATTAAGTCTAGCGTGTCACTTGATATTATGAAATTGTAATGTCAAATTTAGTACACTACCATTCAATGTTTTTTTTTTTTGTCTTCCTGTTTTTGTCTTATTATTCACCAAGGCTGTGTTTATTATCAAAAATGCAGTAAAACAGTAATGTGAAATATAATAATAATAATAATTTAAAATAACTATTTTTTTATGTCAAGTATTTTATAAATCCTTTTGATCAACTTAAAGAATTTTGCAGTAAAATATCCAAAAACCACTAGGCCAGTGTTATATATTTTGTTCACTAGAGTATTTACAATATCCCAAATGTTTCCAACTATTTGTAAATCAAGAGAAAATCGCAATTTCAACCAAGGCTCCGGGACGTGTGAGGAGTCTCCTGTCAATTGTGTCATACCCGTGTTTCCCTCGGTTTCTGGTTTTATTTTGTAGAAACCATGGAAACACCAAAGACGCTTTAATATATTACACGTTTTAATAGCCAAGGGAACAACTGTTTTGATATATTTAAAGACCGAAAACTAATTATTGTTATATAGCTCAACACGTTTAGTCTTGTTGTTTAAATCTAACTTTCTTGATTTTTTTTTTTTGCGAGTACCATGCTTTACCATGCCTCAGAGAAAAACACTATTTTGTGAAGTAGCTAACATAGCATAATCAGATGCAGCTTTATTTTTAGTAACCGTAATACAGCATTTTCTCCATCATACAATACGTTTTAAAATTCGTTCAGCTCCACAACACTCTGTCCTGCTCTGCTTCATACTACAATAACGTTAATAATCGCATCCATGAACATGATTTCTTCCTGAGTCCTATCTCTATTATTTTGCACCGTCCGTTGAGGTGAAGACCTCATGTCCCAAGATACTGCGCTCAAACTTGGCGTCATCAAGCTACGCCTTTGATATGAATAGGCCTCTAGTGGATATAAATCCTACATACTGCACCTTTAATGCATCCTTACTGAATAAAAATAGGCCTATTAATTTCTTTTTCTAAAATTGTACTGACTGCAAACATTTGAATGGTAGTGAAATTTGTAATGATGATATTAAATAATTTAAATATTTATAAATTCTGGTTATCTGGGATTTGTTCAAGTTTGATAGTCGAAGATGCAAAATATAATAGAAAGTTACAGTTATAAAAATCATAATTTATGCCTCAATATATCTATGGTTTTATAATCAGTGTTGGGGAAAGTTATTTTTAAAAGTAATGCATCACAATATTGTGTTACTCGCTAAAAAAGTAACTAATTGCTTTACTTAGTTACTTTTTATGGAAAGTAATGTGTTGCATTGGTTAATAAAGTGTGATAAAATACATTAAGTATATTTATTAAATTTAATATACTAAATTATTGCCGGTTTGTGCCTATATTCAGAGATTGCATTTCACTGTTTTTATTCATTTTGTGGAATACTGACTCTGTTTTTGTACAAGTGAGATAAGTAAATGCTCATATTTAGTCTAGAACTACAATAACCGTCATGTTATTGTACAGTTGTTCATGGTTGTAACGCATTTTTTTAATGCAAGTTACGGTTATTGTATATTTATGTTATGAACATACAATAACCTTAACTTGTGTTAATTATTTGAAAAGATAACTAACGTTACTTTACTAGTTACTTGAAAGAAGAAAAAAGTAATCTGGTTACGTAACTCGAGTTACCCCCAATACTGGTTATAATACCTGCTTTTTTATGCATTATTACATAAGCAATAACTGCAATGGTGTGCTTTATTGCTACATTTATAAAAGGTTTTTGTGAGACACTGATAACTTTGATTCTCCATATACTTTGGCCTTGTTTTTACCGTTCTAAACATGAGATTTCCGAGGAAGGCAGTATGTTTTGTCTCCCAGTCTTCTGTAGATCTTTCCTACAGATTAGCTATGCATCACATTTTTCTTTCTCTTTGATGCTGGTGGGCAGCCTGGTATCCAGCATGATTTTAAATAGTATCTTTATAGGGTATCGATTGGGTCTTGACAGACAGATTGTGTATATCTGTCAGTGTAATATTTAAAGCTGTGAAGGGTGATGAAGTTACTAGCACGGACGTCATTCCAGTCGTATATCATGCCTGCTTGTGTTTTGTCTGGTGTAGTGGCTCCATTCCTTACCATCTGCTTGCATGTTGATTTTTCCCTGTTTGCACTTCTTGTGATCTAGCTAAGCACTTCTTGCACTGTCTTGCAAAATCCTGACAAAATCTTCTGCTGTGCATTGCTCTGATCTACAGTAATCATGTCACTGTGTTGTTTTGGGTTAAAAATAGGATTTATCTTCCAGCTTAATCTATTATTGCATTTTACAAATTCAGTAACATCAGAAACTGTGTTGATTTTCCAAACCTAATATCTTATCTAGTGAATTTATGAATCAGTAGCGCAATTATACTGTAGGATTGAGATGTTGGAGTTATTGGGCTGGAATGGACAAATCTTACATGTCTTGAAACTTTATAGCAATGTGATGCATTTTATATACATAATGCACATATTTTATATCTATGACTATGTATTACCATTATCTGCATTAACGTATAAATAACTATTTGCATTTACCGGTTTTTGTTCCTGATTTGTCCAGTTCTGTCCAAGTCCTGCTGTCAGTCTTTTTGATGCTGATCACTGCTTTTTGTCTTGGGCTCCTCTGCTCTCACTCCTCATGTCCCTCCCCTTCTCTTCTATCTCTCCTCTCATTGGATGGGACTCCGCGGGCTCTTCTGATCACATTAGGAGTTTGATGAGGTAATCTTGATGTTTTAACTTAAGGTTATGGGTAGGTCTGAATCGACATCCCATTGCTAAGCTCTGCCCCCTTGGTTACGGTTGCTTGCTTACACAAGCTTTACAGAATTAATCAATTAATGTTCAGTTACCACCACGATAAAAATGTAGATCTACATGCTCATTAAGGAATGTGGGAATGTATTCAAATCTATCCAGACACACACAAGTTGCATAGACTTTCATTAGAAAAGAGCAAGGGCTTGTCTGTTAATAGAACAATAGTAAAATAAGGTAGGAATTTTCAGTGCCATTTTTAAGGCGGGGCTTAGTAAAGGGTCAGTCGTTTTACTATCGTTTATATCCTTTACTCCTATTTTGCCTAATTTGATAATGTTCTCCGCTACCAATAATAATACATACTGCAGCTACATTTTACAGCTTTACCATATTTAATTTCATTGCACAGATATTCTCAACAGCAACAAAAAATGTGATGTTTGCTGTCTTCTCTCTCTCTCTCTCTCTCAGTTGGCTGATGACCGTATGGCCCTGGTGTCAGGCATTAGTTTGGATCCAGAGGCTGCTATTGGTGTCACAAAGAGACTCCCGCCTAAATGGGTGGAGGGAGTGGATGAGGTAATTAGATGATTGTTTTAAGTGTTCCTAAAAAGAATGAATTGGATGCACTGTTGATCAGTGACGTTAAAGGAATGTTCCAGTTTCAAAACAAGTTTAAGCTCTACCGACGGCATGTGTGGAATGCTATAAATTACTAAAGAAAATAATTTAGACTCATCCCTTAGTTTGTACATACAAAAACATGTGAACAGTAGGTTTTATAGCAGGTACAGTACATGCTGCTTGTATTATGATTAAACTACCATTCAAAAGTTTGGATTATTACTATGTTTTTTAGAAAGAAATTATTAATTTTATTCAGCAAGGACATATTAAAGTTAACAAAAGTGACAGTAAAGACATTCATAATGTAACAATATAATGTATCAAATAAATACTGTTCTTTTGTAGTTTCTATTCATCAAAAAATCCTGAAAAATGTATCACGATTTCCACTAAAATATTAAGCACCACAACTGTTTTCAACATTGATAATGGTAATAAGAGTTTCCTAAACAGCAAATCAGCATATTAGAATGATTTCTGAAGTTAAGTTATTTGAAATTGTAATATTTCACAATATTTTTTTTTTTGATCATTTGAATGCAGTAAAAACCTTAAATCGTACCAACCCCAACTGTTTTGAACTGTATAGTGTATATTAATTCTTACTGTATAAAGAATTCTAAAGAAGTTAAAGGTGCCCTAGAGTTAAAAATTTTATTTACCTCGGCATAGTTGAATAACAAGAGTTCAGTACATGGAAATGACATACAGTGAGTCTCAAACTCCATTGTTTCCTCCTTCTTATATAAATCTCATTTGTTTAAAAGACCTCCAAAAAACAGGCGAATCTCAACATAACACCGACTGTTACGTAACAGTCGGGATCATTAATATGTACGCCCCCAATATTTGCATATGCCAGCCCATGTTCAAGGCATTACACAAGGGCAGCCAGTATTAACATCTGGATCTGTGCACAGCTGAATCATCAGACTAGGTAAGCAAGCAAGAACAATAGCGAAAAATGGCAGATGGAGCAATAATAACTGACATGATCCATGATTACATGATATTTTTAGCGATATTTGTAAATTGTCTTTCTAAATGTTTTGTTAGCATGTTGTTAATGTACTGTTAAATGTGGTTAAAGTTACCATTGTTTATTACTGTATTCACAGAGACAAGAGAGCAGTCGCTATTTTAATTTTTAAACACTTGCAGTCTGTATAATGCATAAACACAACTTCATTCTTTATAAATCTCTCCAACAGTGTGTAATGTTAGCTTTAGCCACGGAGCACTATCAAACTCATTCAGAATCAAATGTAAACATCCAAATAAGTACAATACTCGCATAATCCAATGTATGCATGATGAACACTTTGTAAAGATCCATTTTGCAGGTTATATTAGCTGTGTGAACTTTGTTTATGCAGTGATAGAGTCGAGAGCTCTGGGGGGCGGAGAGCACGAGCAATTAAAGGGGCCGCAGCCTGAATCGGCACATTTCTGATTATGCCCCAAAATAGGCAGTTAAAAAAATTAATTTAAAAAAATCTATTGGGTATTTTTCAGGGGACACCTTAGTCTTATATTACATCTTGTAAAAAAACTTTGATGGCACCTTTTAAATTAAATAATTCATTTACTGGTAGGATTCCAGTTCTAGTTGGATGATGCATTGTATGCAGTACTGTAAACACAATTTTTGTTTGTATTTACAAGTGGAGTGATCAGTTTCTGTGTTTATCTTGAACCTTTTGATATTTTACTTTCCGTAGTCAACAAAGTTTGACATTTAGAAGTAACATTAAGATGTTAGTTCAGCTGGAATGTTCCTGTCGTCTCAGTTTTGATACAGAGAGTGAACAGTGAATTCCTTGTTCCCACAGATTCAGTATGAAATCACACGTATTCGCCAGAAGATGAAGGAACTGGCTAGTCTGCACGACAAACACATGAACCGTCCCACGCTAGATGACAGCAGTGAGGAGGAGCATGCCATCGAGATCACTACACAGGAAATTACACAGGTATATGAACACGCACGCATAAATCATGTTTTATTACAGTGACATCTGTTATAACTAAAGAGGTTGAAGTGGACACGAAGGAAAACTAAAGCAATTGATCACTGCACACATCATAAAACTAAACGATTTTCAGCATCTGCATATGTGTGTGTAGATGTTTCACAGGTGCCAGCGGGCCGTGACAGGGCTGCAGACTCAGAGTCATCACTGTACAGAGCAAGAAAACAGGCTGTTGACCAATGTGGTCTCTTCATTGGCCCAGAGCCTTCAAGAACTGTCAATCAACTTCAGACACACACAGTCAAGCTACCTAAAACGTAGGTGTATGCACACTGAAACGCAAAATATATAGTGACATGGCTGTACAGTGCGAAATATGTCGCACGTGCTATGGAAAATAGGTCTGTTACAGTTTTGCATGTGTGTGAAATAGAGCCACTTGTTTGTGTGAAGTGAGATTTTGTTGGGTGCTTGCTTGTGTGTGAGGTCAATTAGGGGTGCACGATTAACCCAAATTAAACCAAAGTCGCAATTTGGTTTAGTGCAATTATGAGATTGGCACAATATGTATGATTTTTGGATTAAAATATTCAAAAAACACTAGAGCAATGTTATATATTTTGTTGACTTCTGTACTTGAACTATACCAGATGTTTCCAAGAATGTTTAAATCTAGAGAAATAATGTAAAAATACATTTATAGATAGAACACTAGTCAATGTTATATAGCTCAACACGTTTAGTCTTATTGTTTAAATCTCGTTTTCTTGATTATATTAATATGATATTGTAATATCGATCTTGCTTACTGCAGTGTGCATCAAGTGCCTCATAGCAGCTGCCGAGCAAATGCACAAAGTAAAATTATGACATCGATTTCAACAGGCCCAAATGTTTTTAATATGATAAACGGCTTGAGAGAACATTTAATGACGTTTTTACTTCAAATTCACTTCATATAATGTCAGTCCAGTGTTTGAAACTTACTTTTGTGAGCTAATGTGGCTTCATATCATAGAATGAGACAGAAATTAAATTACTTTATAGTATTCTATTCAGTGATAAAGGCTATGTCGATTAGCATTGCATTATAAATATACTTTATTCTTACGAAAATACCTGAGAACACAGATAAACCATATATTGTCGCAAACGTATGTTTATTGCCTTCTCTTTTCATTAGTCAGAACATCTCTATCTTCATGTTATTCAGCTGCAGGATATCTGAATGCCTTTGTCCATAAAAGGGATTTCCTGGAATGTCATAAGTTTTCACTTGTGGACTTACTGTGCCAGTAGTACCCTATTTTGGGTAAAGTTAGGAAAAATAATACTTTTCTCTAAAGAAATTTGAAGTAAACATAGAAATCTATAAGTTTTTCTCCAGTGTAGAGAAGTGTTACAGGACTTTTTTCTCTCAGTGGATGCATAATATTTCCTGACAAAATTAAGATTTTTATCATAATAATTTAATATTTTATAATACAGTTTTAGATCTTTCGAATGATTTAGGAAAACAAAGTTGTATTTTAAAGTGCTCATCCAAAATGGATGGATGTTGTTTGGGTTGTCATTAGTGATGTTGAACTATATAAACAAAATTGACAATGTTAAGCAAGAGGTGTTTTATTCCTGCAGTCTACCATGTTTGGCAAATGTTTGTCTGAAAACATTTCTTGTTATGGTTTGTATTTTGTGTGCCCTGTATGGAACGTTAAAGGAACACTCCACTTTTTTTGAAAATAGGCTCATTTTCCAACTCCCCTAGAGTTAAACAGTTGAGTTTTACAGTTTTCGAATCCATTCAGCCGATCTCCGGTTCTGGCGGTACCACTTTTAGCATAGCTTAGCATAGTTCATTGAATCTGATTAGACCGTTAGCATCGCGCTTAAAAATGACCAAAGAGTTTTTATATTTTTCCTATTTAAAACTTGACTCTTCTGTAGTTAAATCGTGTACTAAGACCGACAGAAAATGAAAAGTTGCGATTATCTAGGCTGATATGGCTAGGAACTATACTCTCATTCTGGCGTAATAATCAAGGAACTTTGCTGCCGTATCATGGCTGCAGCAGTGCAATGATATTACGCAGCGTCTCTCACACACGTCTCCATGGTTGCAAGGCATGTTCCCTGTGCAAGCAGGGGCTCACGGGCGCTGCGTAATATCATTGCACCTCTGCAGCCATGGAACGGCAGCAAAGTTCCTTGATTATTACGCCTGAATGAGAGTATAGTTCCTAGCCATATCAGCCTAGAAAATCACAACTTTTCATTTTCCGTCGGTCTTAGTACACGATTTAACTACAGAAAAGTCAAGTTTTAAATAGGAAAAATATTAACTCTTTGATTAGACCGTTAGCATCGCGCTTAAAAATGACCAGATTCAATGAACTATGCTAAGCTATGCTAAAAGTGGTACCGCCAGAACCGGAGATCGGCTGAATGAATTCGAAAATGGTAAAACTCAACTGTTTAACTCTAGGGGAGTTGGAAAATGAGCCTATTTTCAAAAAAAAGTGGAGTGTTCCTTTAATCTCCTTTGTATTGTCAGTCACATGTCTGTTTAATGGATGAACTACACAACTTGTGTTTGTTTTCAGAGATGGTAACAGATAGACTGGGTAAACCCAGCCTGATCTGCCGGCGATTTGATTTCGCCCTGCAACTCAGTCTGGAAACCCGTACATTCATTTCTACTGCTTCTGTTACACTTTTGCGGGAACCAATCACAGACTGGCTTATCCACCTTTCTCGCTATTGCCGGGTATAACACGATGGCGATAGAGAAGCGACAGCAAGCACGACCATCAATCCAATTCCGTTTAACCTCTCGACGATGCTGAATGACTTCTTTAGTTTAGCAAAATACCACTTTCATGTTTTTTTTTTTTTTTTTGCACAACCTGCAAAAATCACTCGATGCCATTGCTGCTTCTGCAAGCTGCTGGTCAATGCTACAAACTAAACCTGTCTGGAGTTTTCGTGTCACTCTGCAAATTACGTCACCCGCATCGTTGATCTGATTGGTTGAAGGACTATCCAATTGCGTGAATAATGCTCGTTGATCATGCCTCTTGTGCAGTAGAAAATACATACAGACTCCCCAGACCAGTGTTTAATTTTAAATTGAGCTTGGTCTGGTGATAGCCAGACAAGGTAACAGATACTTGTGCTACAATTGTGTGGCCTGTGATACAAAACTTTCAACCTCTGTTGCACCAGTGCTATCTAAATCCATAAAAGGAACATTAGATTTTACCTCAGACTATTTATTTGTGAAACATTCTTGAACAAATCAAGTTCTTCGTTGTTGTTTCCTTAGCTTTCATTCATCACTGTATGCTCAGTGCTTTGATTTGCTTTCATTTTCAGGCATGAAAAACCGTGAAGAAAGATCCAAGCACTTTTTTGACTCTGGTCCTCTTGTGGAGGATGATGAAGATATCGCGTTATATGACAGAGTGAGAATATTTTACAGATACACTACATATCCCTATTTCTTTCATCTCTAATGTCAAAATGTTTATGTATTTGTACTACAGACATGTTTACATATTGGAGACCATATTTGTATCAGCCAATCAGTGTTTTATAAAAAAGATTGGCACTATTGTCGGAAGCAGATAAGCAGATATACTTTTATGGCAAAACTTATAATGTTTTGATGCCTAATGTTCTTTGAAGCTCGTAAATGTTAAATTCCAAACATTTCGAGTGAACGCTGTATAGATTTGTATTTGATATTGGCCATAATATGAAATTTGATTTATTATTATTGTCAGTACACAGTTGACATCTGTCTGTCTGTGTGTCTTTCTCACTCTCATAGGGATTTACAGATGACCAGCTAGTTCTGGTTCAGCAGAACTCAGTGGTAGTAGAAGAACGGGAGAGAGAAATTCGACAGATTGTTCAATCCATCTCTGACCTTAATGAGATATTTAGAGATCTTGCTGGAATGGTTGTCGAACAGGTCAGTGTGCTTCTCGATGGGGAAAAAAAAATTAATAGAGCAGGTTCCATTGTAAAACTTATTCAAATTTTGGAAAAACGAATTTAATATGAATTTTATAAGAATTCTTAAATAAAATGATTGTGCTTAAAAGCTGATTGAGACGCACCCTGAGTATTGAGGAGCAGGGTTGACAGGGTTCCTACGCGGTTTGGAAAAGTATGGAAAAGTATGGAATTTGATTTGAGTTTTTTCCAGGTCTGGAAAAGTATGGAAAAAAGAAATCAGAGTATGGAAAAATATTTGTGTTTCCAGACTATTGCCTCTATTCATTTTTCTAATTTATTATACCTGCAAACTAGTCACTTTATGGCGAAATTAGCAGTTTTTAATCAAAATACATCATTTATGTGAATCGTTTACATCCGAAGAGTTATTTTTTCGGGGTGAGTGACTGCGTGACACAAGATTCTCATAAGAATTGCAAATGGGGTTACTATTTTTCCATAGACTGGAGTTAGTCACGATCTGTGTCTGTGCTCTGTGGCGTGACAGATCGCTGTAGCGCTCGTGAACCAGCCATCTCTTTGACTTTACTAGTTACAACACAAAATGATTGAACATCTGAAGGTATGTTGAAAGATACAGTACAACTTACCAAAATCTGTCATGTCACATGCAATCGATTAATCAGCGTTTCAACCGCAGAAAGGCGTCAATAAAACAGCTTGTAAAAATGTCACATTTAGCCTACCTCAGAAAAGCCTTACAATGTCCAATAACTCATCATTTAGCTACAAAAATGAACTTTGAGAGGAGCATTTTGCTAAATATATGCTCTATAGGCTATTACATATTCATTGTATTTGTACTTAACATGTGCTTCTATATTGAATACATAAATCTGTTTTATGACAGTCACCATTTAAATGTTTAGGCCTACATAAAAAGAGTAGAAAAATAATTGTCACTTTTATTATAACGTTATAATAAAAACTTCCTTATGTGTAAGTTAGCCTATATGTAAGTAACTTACGATCAATTTAACCTAATATTATAATGACGTACCAGCTGTGGTTCCCTGTATTGTTTACAGCATTAGTTGAGAGATTTTTTTCTTTGAGGAAATTTGCCATGTACTGTACCTGATAGGCCCAAATTAATCAATACTGAATCAAAGGTAATCAAATCAAAATCAAATCGCAAGCTTCTGAATCAAAATCGCATTTGATTGTGAAATTTGTCAATGCTCAGCCCCGGTGCCAAAATGTTTTTTTTATTTTTTACTTGAAGCAAATGTTGTTTTTTTCCATTTATTTTCTTTTCAGAGTGCACCAGAATGCTTCCTTTACATGTTAAAATCACAAAAATCTTCTCCTGGGGGAGGATGCCCCCAGACCCCCTACAACTATCTACTTTCTACATGTCACCTTTTTCACCTCTCTTCACTTTGCAAATATGTTTATAGAGCTACGAATTTCTAAAATATTACGGAAACTGCTTGTGCTACTCATACTCGTAGGCTACTCTATAAAAATACTTTGATACATATAATATATATAATATATGAAACATATAATGTTTCATATATTATATGTATATATGATATATGATAATATATGATACATATAATGTCGAGAACAGAGCAGATGGATAAATCACAGAAGGATCTCTATAAAGGAAATGTATCGAATTAATAGACAAATTAAATATTCACGCCTATGTAGCGAGTGGTATGGCCGGAAAGGGAAACAAACTAAGTCATGCCAACTTGTTAAACGGAATATATTAGTACTTGTAGATTTTATCCCCAACAAAAGTTACACAGGTACGTGGTTTTTAAGAAGAGAAGGGCCTAGACATGAATACTAAATACAAAACTTTATTTCAACAATCAAACACTAATTTAAAAATCACTAAAAGACTGTAGGACCCGGACTACAAACATGAAGCAGTGACATTTCCTCTCTCAAGATCCATTAATCAGTTCATGTGAGTACAGTGGTTCATTATTAATATTATAAAGCGGCGAGAATATTTTTGGTGCGCCAAAAAACATAGAAAAGGAGACCGAGGCTCACCAATGGCAGAAATCGTTTGGAAGGAGGTCTGGAAATTTGAGTATTGAAAAGTATGGAATTTTTAAATGGAAAATGTGTAGGAACCCTGGGTTGAAGACCTCTGCATTAATGTCAGTGTATATTCAATTCAGGGCACAGTCCTCGACAGAATCGACTTCAATGTGGAGCAAGCTTGTGTCAAAACAGACGAGGGCTTGCAGCAGTTGCAAAAGGTGAGGCCCTTATCAAGCCTCAAAGGTTAATTGTTTGCATTTACTTTTTTAATGACTTGTTGTGTAATATTAATGTACTTTGCAATATCCACATGACAGTTTATTAGTAATATTGCATAGTAGAGATAAAAAGCACACTCAACTTTTCTTTTCTCTTTGTTAGGCTGAACAGTACCAGAAGAAAAACCGCAAGATGTTGGTCATTTTAATTCTCTTTGTCATAATTGTTGTTCTAATACTTGTTCTGTTCGGGACAAAATTTTGAATCATTCCATGGCCTCTAAGAGGGATCTATCTGTATGGATGAGAAAAAACAAAACAAAACATGTATTTCTCTCTATGTCTGTGTCTGTGTGTGTGTGTGTGTGTGTGGGTATGCATGCTGACTTTTAAGACTATTGTTTAAGGGTGGATTATTTGTTGAACGTTTGGTGCTTACGTTTTAAAATACTACACAACAAAATGAAGCAGCACCCCCTGCTGGCCACCGAGTGCAGTGTCTGGAGACAGTTCTTGTGTTTAATTCTGCAGTGAGAGGCAGTGTTAGTATAAAAGGGACGTTTTTCTTCATTTGTCCTGCACAAGCACAGCACTTCGGAGCATGGATGCTAGATGGCAGCATGTTCATCTCAACCGCCCTTGTCATCTAATTTGAAGAGTAAACAGGAAGATGATGGGAAAAGATAAGGTATCCTCAGAGGTCTGTTGCTCTTCCTGAAGATGATCATATGTGCGTGGGTGAATCTCTTGAAAAGAACGTTGTACAGGTCATATTTCACACCAATAGAAAGAAAATGTTTGTATATTTCCTAAAAACCTTATTTTCCCTTTTTTTTTTTTTTTTTTGCATTATTAATCACATTTTCCCTCTCAGTTGTCATTACTGTAATGCAGAATTATTTTTTATAAGAAAAAATTAAAAAGTACAGTTTCAGTATTACAGTATTTTTACTGTATAACAATTATACAAATCTAATGGGAATCACCATTAAGAATAATGTAAAGTAAATTGGAATGAGGAGGAATGGACTTAATGGTCATCAAAATAAATTCACAATGCAAACCCTTAATATATATTCCTTTGAATTTGGGGTTAAATGTCACCTGAACGTGTTTTCAAAAGAGTCGCACGTTTTTGGTTTCAGTAGTGAGCATCTACATGGAAACCTCACAGAAACCATCTTGCCGTGAAAGCTGCCTCTGAATCCGATATTGTTAGTAGGTTAGGATGTGTGTGTTTAATGTGACGTCACAAAGTCTGTGTTTTTCCATAACTCAATCTTTTGGAATTTCCACTTGTGTGCACTGACACTCCAATCAACCGTGGAGGAAGTTGAAGAATGAGGAACACATAGTCGAAGCATGTTCTTTCTACAAAACTTTTAATTTTTTTTATTATTATTATTATTTCTATGGTAAAATGTATAGCTTTGGGATTATGACCCGTTTTGAATGAACTGAATGTTACATTTCCCATAACTGAGCGTTATTTCCTCTGCTCATGTCGGTGGAGGCGTATAATGTACCATCATGTGTTTGTCTGTTTTTTGGCAGTGTTGTTGTCATGATGTCAGTATCATTTCAGTGATTTATTCAGTGAAAAGCAGGAGTGATTCATCAAGATTTTTTGCTTCACTCTGTTCCTTGCCTTAAAGAGTGGACGTCTGTGTGTCTTTTGAAAAGCTTTTGTTTGTTCATGTTTCATTGGTGTTGTCACTACCGTATCTTTCAGTCTGACCTTTGATCCTAAACTGAACTTTGACCTGAAGCTCGGTCAGGTCTGCTGACTTAACTGTACAACTACTGTTCCCTGTACAAGAAGAAATTATTTATTTTAGATGCAAATACTTGTACAGAGTTTATGGCGTTCTATTGTTGTCCGTTGGTAGCAATGTCTGGAGCCTGGCCTGTCTCTTTTTTTTTCTTTTTTTTGTGTATTGTAATGATGTCCTTTCAAAAATCAATTCCTGTTGGCTTTTGTAAAGGTTGATTGCACCACTACTGTATGATGGGGTAAAATGAGTTGACCATGATCCAGAGACAGTTATTTTTTTTGTTTTCAGTATGTGTTATTTTAGAAGGTGAGAAGAAAATATAACTGCACATTCAAGGCTTAAATCCATTTCATGTGGTTTTCTCCATGGTTTTGGCGTAAAACCCAGTGTGAATATTATAATATTTTTCTGCCATTACGGTACTACTGTATGCTATCTGAACCTTCTGTAAACGCTGAACAGGTTTTTAATGAAATTAAAACAAATATATATATATAAAGATGCATGTTGTGTGGTATTTTATGCACTTAATGAATAAGCTGTCTACACTACCAGTCAAAAGTTTGGAAACATTACTATTTTTAATGTTTTTGAACAAAGTCTCTTATGCTCATTAAGGCTGCATTTATTTCATAATAAATACAGAAAAAAACTATAATATTGTGAAATATTAAAATTATGGTTTTCTATTTTAATATACTTTAAAATAGAATTTATGTGATGCAATGCTGAATTTTCAGCAACTACTCCAGTTTTCAGTGTCACATGATCCTTCAGAAATCATTCTAATATGCTGATTTGATACTCAGATATTATCAATGTTGAAAACAGTTGTGTTTCTTAATATTTTTTTTGGAACTTGTGATACTTTTTTCAGGATTCATTGATGATTAAAAGGTTAAAAAGAGCAGCATTTATTCAAAATATAAATCTTTTCTAATAATATAAATCTTTACTATCACTTTTTATCAATTTAACACATCTGTGCTGAATAAAAGTATGAATTCCTTTCAAAAAAAAAAAAAAAAAATTACTGACCCCAAACTTTTGAATGGTAGTGTATAATGTTACAAAAGATTTCTATTTTAAATAAATGCTGATATTTTTTAAACTTTTTATTCATCAAAGAATCCTGTAAAAAAGTATCACATGTTATAAAATAAGCAGCACAACTGTTTCCAACATTGATAATAAATCAGCATATTAGAATGATTTCTGAAGGATCATGTGACACTGAAGACTGGAGTAATGATGCTGAAAATTCAGCTTTGCATCACAGAAATAAATTATATTTTAAAGTATATTAAAATAGAAAACCATAATTAAATTGTAATAATATTTCACAATATTATTGTTTTTTCTGTATTTATTATGAAATAAATGGAGCCTTAATGAGCATAAGAGACTTCGTGCAAAAACATTAAAAATAGTAATGTTTCCAAACTTTTGACTGGTAGTGTACACTGTTGAAAAGCATTAATAATCACTTTAATAAGACATATTAAATATCAGTTGTCATTCTACATCTGAGATTTATATGCAGTATATGCACTTTCTTATGTAAGAGGTCTGCTTTCTCATATAAAGATAAAAATCTAAATTTCATCTTACTTTTTGGTCATAAATATCAGCTACTGCAGCAAATTTCATATTTTTCCTCATCTGCCCATAGTTTAAAATGTATTTATGCTTCTTGCCACGTGTTTAAATGATAAAACATGGCGTGGTTCTTTCATACAGGTAGGCTATTGTATTGAATGATTGCCATATTCGTACATCATGGTACTCAAAGTTGCTTACGTTTAGCCTTTTCATTAGCACTTTATTGTTCGAAAAGCACTGAGAAAAAATATTTAGGCTAGATTTAAATAAATAAATAGCGCTCTCAGCACAAGGGCTCGCGAGACGGGCAGCAGAAGCGGAAGGTTAAAGTGCATCTTCCTTCTGAAGAGAGACTGTCATTCGGGTGGAAGATGGCGAACGTAGAGCTCGAGTTCAAGGCTTCTGCCGGGGACTCAGAGCCGCAGAACCGCCCGGTCCTTATCGTCGGCCAGCTCGCCAATCTGCAACAGATCAACTGGACCCAGGTGAAAGGGAAACTGCAGCCAGTGGTCACAAAAGAGGTACGAAATGTTTAATAAGAAGTAACTCTGCTTGCAAACACATTGACGTTAGCTTACAGGCTAAAGTTATGGAGAAATCTGATTCACTATTGTTGTGTAACAGACCGCTAATCTGCATTTACTAATGGAAACGTCAGTTATAGATATTTATTAAAAGGCTAGTTAAGTTATTATTCTTCACTGACTCTTAATAAGTCATTATTTCATTAAATTCTTTCCACTAACAAAAGGTACCATTGCATTACCTTGTTTATTGATATTGGACATTGCAATATCATGGTATATTGGTACTTCCAGTACTATTTAATACCACTTACACCACGGTAATAGTAATACTGTGGTATTTTGAACATGGTACCATGTGCAGCTGTGATATTCATGAACATATTTTGGAGCACACCAATGTTTATGAATAGCACTTTCTTACAAAGTCAAACACATTGTGTTGTTTTGTAAGGTTTGATTAAATCTGACAAGTGAGCGTTTATCATCATCATCATCAAGATTTCCTGAAAGACCTGACAGTCTGGATTGTTTCGATATGATCTATATGATGTTATTTTTCTTCACACTAGATGAGGTTTCAGGTACACTAGCAAATAATATTGCATTGCACTACATTTTTTATTTTTTGCCACTCATTTTGTTTATGTGTGTTTTATTTGCATTCAGATATGGCAGGCAGCTTTGTCTTCTCTGAACCCCAACCCTACGGATAGTTGCCCGCTGTATTTGAGCCATGCAGCTGTGGCAGCCCTTCCTTCACGAGTCAGCCGTCACAACAGCCCATCATCTGCCCACTTCCTCACCCGTCTGGTCCGAACCTGCCTGCCTGCTGGCAACAACCGCTGCATTGTGGTCAGTCTCATTTCACATCATTATTCAGATTGCTTATAACTCTAATTGTGTCCATCTTCATCAAATTTCCTGATATACTGTAAAATGTAGTCCTTTTGTTCAAATACAATAGGAAAATATTACGGTTTCAGACTGCTTTGGTCTTGACAGCTTGTGGCTTAAAGGATTAGTCCACTTTTAAATAAAATTTTCCTGATAATTTACTCACCCCCATGTCATCCAAGATGTTCATGTCTTTCTTTCATCAGTCGAAAAGAAATTAAGGTTTTTGATGAAAACATTCCAGGATTTTTCTCCTTATAGTGGACTTCAGTGGCCTCCAGTTGGATGAAGGTCAAAATTACAGTTTCAGTGCAGCTTCAAAGGGCTTTAAACGAAACCAGATGAGGAAATGCAACTGTATATGCTTTATAAACACAAATTATCTCCTTGCACACATTCTACAAAATGCATACGCTGTATGTCCTACGCTTTCCCTGTTCTACTTACGGAACGAACGTGGCACCAGTTTAGTTTTTTCTGTAAGTATTAATTGACCTTCAACCATCTGGAGGCCATTGAAATCCACTATAAGGATTATTTAATCATTATTATAATTATTATTATTATTATAATTATTATTACAATTATTCAATCCTGGAATGTTTTCATTAATTTTCATTCAACCTTCATTTTTGAAGAAAGAAAGACCTGAACATCTTGGATGACATGGGGGTGAGGAAATTATCAGGAAAATTATCAGGACTATTCCTTTAATGTTTAGTCTGCATTTCCATTTTATGTTGCTCTTAATTTCATGTAAATTCCATCTCTGTATCTCCTCCTCTCTCATATGTGACCCTGGACCACAAAACCAGTCATAAGGGTAATTTTTTTTTTTTTTTTTTTTAAATTGAGATTTATACATCATCTGAAATTGATGTATGGTTTGTTAGGATAGGACAATATTTGGCCGAAATACAACTATTTGAAAATCTGGAATCTGAGGGTGCAAAAAAATCAAAATATTGAGAAAATGTCCTTTAAAGTTGTTCAAATGAAGTCCTTTTTTGATATATTTACAGTAGGAAATTTACAAAATGTCTTAATGGAACTGATCTTTACTTAATATCCTAATGATTTTTGGCATAAAAGAATAATCGATAATATTGACCCATACATACAATGTATTGTTGGCTATTGCTACAAATATATCCGTGCGACTTTATGACTGGTTTGTGGTCCAGGATCACACATAAATATGGTCACACTTTCATTTAAAGAACCATGTTTCCTCCGTTTACAATTCTTTAACAATATTCATCGCCATGAACCAGAAACATGCACCCATTTACTTTAGAGATAATGATTTGATTGATAATGAAACACAGTAAGTGAAAAGCTGAGTGCATAATGTGTGTGTGTGTGTGTGTGTGTGTGTGTGTGTGTGTGTGTGTGTGTGTGTGTGTGTGTGTGTGTGTGTGTAAAATAAATATTAAATTGTATATTACGTTTTAATGTTATTTCATATGAATTACGGTTCTAGATCTAACCATTCAAAAATCATGTTTATAAAAGACAGCTTCCGTTTACAATGCAAAATGATAAATATTTGAAATGCATAGTGTTTCATAAGTATAGCCACAACATGTTAAATGTTAGAATCAAGGTACAGTTTGCAGTTTTATTCTGCTGAAATCAGTATTATGCCACAAAAGCTGTTGATGCCACATGGTAAGTTTCTTATTGGCTCCTCAGATGGTGTGCGAGCATTCTGATATTTTCGCATCAGCGTGTGCCATTGCCCGAGCTTTCCCGCTGTTCACCCGCCGTTCAGCGTCTTCTCGCAGGACAGAGAAGAAGCACGTCACTGTGGAGTTTGTCTCTGTGGGTCAGGACAACGGCCCTCTGGAGGTCTCCACACTGGAGGTAAAGTGTTCGGATCTACTTCCTCATGCCACAGATCAAGTCGGTTGATGTCAACCACTGTTACTAGTTCATGTGTTTATGTATCATTCTTTTACAACCGTATGAATGTGCGAGTGTTTGTTTCCAGTGTCTTGCCAATGCAGCGGATGGAGTTCGCCTGGCCGCTCGAATCGTGGACACTCCGTGCAGCGAGATGAATACTGATGACTTCCTGGAGGCAAGCGTTTCTCCTCGATGTTTGGATAACTCTGTGAAACACTGCTTTTAGTATTATTTATATACTGTTACAGTATTTATTAATATTTTGAATTTATATTTTCATTTTTCGTTTTATTTTTTTAGTTTGTTTTAGTAGTTTTGTTGAAGGTCATTTTATATTAGTAGTTTTTTTTTTTTTTTTTTTTTTTTTTTTTAAACACTTTACAATAAGCTTCCATTATTAAATGTAGGTTAAAGGGGTGGTTGATTATGATTTCATTTTTTTAAACTTTAGTTAGTGTGTAATGTTGCTGTTTGAGCAAAAACAACATCTGCAAAGTTACAATGCTCAAAGTTCAATGCAAAGGGAGATCTTTTCTTTTACAGAAATCACTTTTTAAGGACTACAACTAAATTTACATAAACCCCGCCCCCGGGAACACGCAACAAAGGGGGTGAGGCCATGTTGGGCTGCTTTAGAGAAGAGGAAGAGTTGTTGTAGTAGAGTGTTGTTGTCATGCCGTCATTTTACGTCAGACTGCTTCACAAACGAGGGTCAATTCAACACTGGATTTGCAC
The DNA here is from genome assembly GCF_024489055.1 of Chanodichthys erythropterus. Classification (NCBI taxonomy): domain Eukaryota; kingdom Metazoa; phylum Chordata; class Actinopteri; order Cypriniformes; family Xenocyprididae; genus Chanodichthys; species Chanodichthys erythropterus. Next base: position 31,757,844 of record NC_090241.1, read on the forward strand.
AAAAGATTAACATGACGACACATGCTAGTCGATGAGTTGAATCAACTCCACAGAATCTACATAAATGTATCCACTAACCATTCAGAAACGTCCAGTTTCATTCTAAAAGTTGTAACTTCTTCCTGAGTCTCTCCATCAGTGTCGACTCCGGTTTGATCAATGTAAGGCTGAACACCGTTACTGACATTAACTAACATTAATAATGAACAATACATTTGTTACAGTCTTTATTAATCTTTGTTAATGTTAGTTAATAAAAATACAGCTGTTCATTGTTCATGTTAGCTCAGGTCCATTAAATAATACAAATGAACAGATGCAACTTTTGATCTTGATAATGTATTAGTAAATGCTGAAATTAACTAAGATTAATAAATGGTTTAGAAATATTTTTAATTTAGTTCATTTTAACTAATGTTGTTATCTAATGTTAATAAATGGAACCTTATTGTAAAGTATTACCTTTTTTAATATTTTTAGTTTTAATTTATTTTATTGCAGTTTTAGTCATTTTTGTACTTTAAACTTATTTTATTTCAGGTAGTTTAAATTTTTCATATAATATTTATATTTTATTTCAGCTTTTTCAATTAATGACCATTATTGTTAATAGTTTTAGTTAACATTGAAATTGCTGAAATAGACTTTTCCACTTATGATCTGTTATGCAATCTTCTTCAGGAAATCAAGGCAGTGGGGAACAGCTTAGGCATCACTCCAACTATAATTAGAGGAGAAGAACTGAAACAAAAGGGCTTTGGAGGTAATCTTGAGTTTGTTCTTTAAAAAGTCAGCAGATTGCAACATTTTCTGATCTATGATGATGAAAAAGATAAGCTTGTGCTTTCATCACAAGATGAGTAAATGGAGTCAGTTATTTTACAACAGCTGACTTTGGGCTTATTCCTCTAGATGAAGTTTTTCTGGCATGTAAAGGAAAATTTAATTTTAAGCTTTAAAATGCAAGTGACCGTTACCCTGTGCATATGTTCATGTGTGCAAAATCACTTTCTCTTGAGGCATCTATGGAGTTGGTAAAGCTGCCCAGCACCCTCCTGCATTGGCTGTTCTTAGCCATACCCCCTCAGGTGCCACACAGACCATTGCCTGGGTGGGCAAGGGCATTGTCTATGACACCGGTGGTCTCAGCATCAAGGGCAAAGTAAATACCGCACCTCACTGTTAGCCTAGTGCACTAAAAAATGGGCAGAACGCTCAATACGTTGTTTCTTAAAGGCGAAGTGTGTAATTTTTGGTATTAATATTAAACCCATTCATGTTTAATATGCAGCAGAGTATACTTGAAGTAACAAAAATTCCACAAAAAAATGCCAGACCAAAGAAGATATTTTGCAATGCTGTTTGGTGCCACTAGAGGCACACAAATGTCACACTTCACCTTTAAACACCACACTATATCTGCAATGACACTATTTAAAATTAAAGATTTTTTTTTTGTCCCCTTTTAGACCACAATGCCGGGAATGAAGAGAGACTGTGGAGGAGCTGCGGCAATTTTAGGAGCTTTTAAAGCTACTGTTAAACAGGTACTGCAAAGAGATTTATCGTTCTGGTATCTAGAATGTCACTGGTTGCTAAACTTATCTACATTAAAGGTCCTAACCCCAGTCTCGGGTGGTCTGATCACAAGTGGGCAGCTGAGATGGATTGCTCTTTACACCATGGAATTAATCCCAAATACGTCCACAGTGACCGTCTTATATTTTGTTTATGGGAGGGTGTTTGATTTCATGACTATACAGCAAATATTTAAGTGTGTGTGACGTCAATAGACCATTCCAAAGTTTGGAGTTGCTAAGATTTCATAATGTTTTGGAAAAAGTCCCTTTTCCTCACCAAGGCTGCGTTTATTTGATCAAAAATACACTAATATTGTGAAATATTATTGCAGTTTAAAATAGCAGTTTTCTATTTGAATACGTTAAAATGTAATTTATTCTTATGATGGCAAAGCTGAATTTTCAGCATCATTACTTCAGTCTTTAGTGTCACATGATCTGTCAGAAGTCATTCTAATATACGAATTTTAGTCTACAAAATAGTCAACAGATTACCCGATTAATCGTCAAAATAACCAATAGATTATCCGATTTAACCGTCAAAATTAGTTGACTGATTACCCGATTAACCATCAAAAGAGTCAATAGTTTACCTGTTTTAATTGTCAAAATAATCGACCGATTACTCAGTTACCAAAATAATCATTAGTGACAGACCGACATTTCTTCTTATTATAAATGTTGAAAACCGTTGTGCTACCTAATATTTATGTGGAAACATTTTTTTCAGGACTTCATGATGAATTAAAAAAATCTAAACAACGCCATTTATTTGAAATAGAAATTTTTGTAACATTTATAAATGTCTTTACTATCATTTTGATCAATTTAATGCATCTTTGCTGAATACAAGTATTAATTTCTTTAAAAAAAAATAATAATTCTGTTTCGTCTCAGGGCTTTAAGGACAACCTTCATGCAGTCTTCTGCCTGGCTGAGAACTCAGTGGGACCTACAGCCACTCGACCAGATGATATACACACTATGTACTCTGGAAAGTAAGTGTTGGCATGTCAACTATTGATGTATAACTGGTTGTGTCCTATCCATCAACATGCAGTTTGACTAAAACTGAGGTGTGTTTCCATCGTTTCTCAGGACAGTGGAGATAAACAACACAGATGCTGAAGGGAGGCTGGTGCTCTCTGATGGTGTTGTATATGCAAGCAAAGATCTCTCTGCGGACATCATACTGGACATGGCAACGCTGACCGGCGCACAGGTGTGTTCGTGCTGACATATCAGTGTGTGAAGATCTTGTTTTCTTAAGCCTGAAAAGATGAAAATTCCATATTAAATTTCAAAGCAGTCATTCCATCTTCAGTGAGATGTGTGAGTACAAGTTTTTACAGGTTTTGACTCAGAATAAGATCTTGTATATTGATATGAAGTGTTCAAGACAAGATTTCTGGGCCAGATTTTTTTTTTTTTTTTTTTTTCAAGCTAAGCGTTAAAAGAGAATTCAAAGTGTCACATGATATCAGGAACAATTGGAGGAAAGCCAGAACCCAATCCACTTCTCTGTTTATCAGCTAACACATAATGCTGTTTTGAAATGTTGCACTTTGGATCTCAGCAAAAACTGGTTACGCCCTGACTTGGTTACTTGTGTTCTCATAATCATGTGATGAAACCTTTAGTCTTTTTTTGAGACCTTTGTCATGCATTTTAGTCACTGAAATCCTCACTGGTGCTCACAAAAATCCATTTGAATATTATAATCAGTGTTGCTTATATATTTTTATTCAGCAGGGTGCATTAAATTGATCAAAAGTGAGAGTAAAGACATGCATATTGTTCCAAAAATTTGTATTCATCAAAAAAATCCTGAAAAAATGTATTGCAGTATCCACAAAAATGTTTAGCAACACAACTGTTCTCAACCTTGATAATAATAAGAAATGTTTCTTGAGCAGCACATCAGCATATTGTAATGAGTTCTGAAGGATCATGTGACACTGAAGACTGGAGTAATGATGCTGAAAATTCAGCTTTGATCACACAAATACATTTTTTAAATTGTAATAATATTTTACAATATCTTTACTATGTTTTAACAAATACAGACTTCTGTCAAAAAAAAAAAATCTTACAAACCAAAACTTTTGATCTGTAGTGTGTGTGTGTGTGTGTATATATACCATTTTATATCAACATGCAATTTCATTCTTATATGGAATTTCCACTTTTCTTTATCCATTTAATTCCCAATCAAAAAATCAAGTCCCACACTACTGAAACACCCTGTGTCTCTCCTGCTTTATGTTGCCTTTAATGTCTGCTGTTTCCTCTTGTAGGGAATCTCCACAGGGAAGTATCACGCTGCTGTGATGACCAACGATGAGCAGTGGGAGGCCGCTTGTGTGAGAGCGGGCCGCAGCAGCGGAGACCTGGCGCATCCTCTGGTCTACTGCCCCGAGCTTCACTTCAGTGAATTCACCTCCGCTGTGGCCGACATGAAGAACTCTGTGGCGGTGAGGAAAAAGGGAAGAGATGGGTGTGGAGTGAAAAGGGATAAAAAGTGTCCTTTTTTAATTCTTTTTTTCCCCCATGCACAAATGTTCAGTACAGTGATGGAAGTTGATGTAATTGTGCAGCATACAGTGCATAATACACACTGCATAATAATTGTTTATCTCATGAGGACAGGAGGGACTTTTTAGCTTTTCTTTTTATTTATTCATTTTTATTTTTTGTATTTGTTATTTTGCTTTTATTTTTCATTTATTTAAAAAAAAAATTTTTAATATTTATATTATTTTATTGCTGTCTGAACTGTAATTGTCAGTTCTCCACAACCTAAGACATTCAATTTAAATTTTTTTTTTTGTTTTACTTTATTTTACTGTTCATCTTTTTAATTTATTATTTTATTTCTATTTTTTATTTTACTTTTAATTTTAGTAAAAAAAATTTTTATATATTATTTTTTTTATATTTATATTATTTTATATTTATATTATTTTATATAAATTAAATGTAATTACGGTTGTGAACTGTAATTGTCAATTCTACAATAACTAGGGCAAAATTAAATTTGAATTATTATTTTATTATTTTTATTTTACTTTTTTCATTTAATTTTCCAATTGTTTTATTTTACTTTTTTTTATTTATTTTATTTTTATAATAATTTATATATTTATTTTTATTTTATTTCTAGTCTGAATTGGAATTGTTTGTTCACCACAACCTAGGACAAAATTAAATCTAAAAAAAAAAAATGGTAATTTAACAATTTTTTGGCTGAATTGACTTTACATGGGTGCTTGTGTTCTGTGTCCACAGGACCGTGAGAATGCGCAGAGCTCCTGTGCTGGCCTCTTCATTGGCTCTCATCTGGGTTTTGATTGGCCAGGCATTTGGGTACATGTGGACATCGCTTCACCTGTCCATGCTGTGCGTATATACTGAGCATAATTCGAAATTAAGCATATTTCTTCAATAATTATTAATAACTCCTCAATGTGGATTGTAAACAGGGTGAGCGAGCCACTGGTTTCGGTGTGGCCATGCTCCTGGCTCTGTTCGGCCAGGCATCTGAGGACCCCTTGCTCAACTCCGTGTCCCCGTTGGGGGCCTCCACAGTCAAATCTGCCTCTGAAGACCAGATGGAGAGGGACTGCAAGAGGAGGAGACTTGTCTAAGATGAATTCAAATGGTTCTTGATCTTCAAAACAAAATATCTACGCCTTGTACATGTTCTTTCACAAAAGTTGCATCTATTAGGCACACACACACACACTCCTTGCTCTATCCCATCCTGTACTGACCACCACAGATAACCTTCCTCAGTGAAGTTGACAGTATATACAGTTATGAATTCAAATAAAAGTGCAACGTTGTCTCAATGTTTCATAATGTACATGTGAATCTCTTTCACATTTTGTTGTTTTGAAGTTGCCATAGGCAAAGGATGGCAAGGAGAACCTGACATATCTATGAGCAAATACTGTACCAAGTTCTTCAATGCTTTTTTTTTTCAATCAGAAAAATTTTAAAATGCAATCATGTTATTTTCATTTCAAACATAAATGATGACACAAACACAATGTCAGTGTAAGTGATGTTTTTTTTTTACTACACTAAATGTGTGCTGATGCCAATTTTGTAAGTGTGGCAAATGAAGAATATGGAATGTGAATGATAAAATCTTTTTAGAGTAAATGGTTAAAAAAATGTTTGTTCATGTTTGTTATGCAGTTATTCAAAGGTAACATCAAATCTACAGGTTGCGCAAAGGGGAATAACGCATCACAATCAATCGCCACCAATTAACTTCTATTACATACTTAAACATTAAAACCATTTCTATGGCATGTAGAAATATCAAACAGTCACTTTTTTTGTAATCGTTAATTACACAATTTGGAAGTAATATATATATATTTTTTATGATAAACATTTATATAAGGTTTCATATCTTTAAAACAAACGAAATATAAAGTTAACATTGCGTTGACATTGAGCTTTTTTTTTTTTAGTATTTCAATGAAATGAATATACTATATTTTAGTTTGATAATGTTTTTTTTATTTAATATTGTGTATTTATAGGGGATTTTATGGTACTAAATTATATTTATGCTGTAGTTATAATCAATTTTTTTCACTTTGAGTATACACCTGAAAATGAAATTTCCAACTTAAACCATCATGAATATTAAATGCTTTAGAGCACAGATTTAATTTTGATCTCTTTTTTAAAAGATAACACTTGGCAAATTATTGCTGAAGTGAAAAAAGTTACAGAATTTTACATTTATTGTTATGAAAAATGCAAAAAATACTATTTTTATATGAAATACATATTTTCAAAAATACGTTTTACTCTAAAACTACAAGAAAAAAAGCCATAAATCTCAAGTTGTGTTCCAAATTTGAGCTTGATATCTGAAAAAATGAGCTTTCAGTAAGATTTTGTTTGGCCGCAGTATCAAGAGTTTTCACTAGATGAAATCCGTCTCCCAATGCAGTCAATTTTGACCGTGAGGAGCACAAGTGTGACTTTTTTTCATGACCATTTAACCTTTTCAAATCATGTTTTTTCATGTGTGTTCACATAGCAAGTGCCAAATCCTTAACCAAGTTTCGTACCATTCTGATGAAGTAAAAAAACTCTAAAAAAACAAAAAGTAAAATCTTTTAGTCAAGAATAACCGAATAGCACCAGAGGGTTAAATGATTTACACTTTAAGCTACCCAAGACAATCCTGGTAGTCTTTGTCAGACTTTCCTTATGCTGATAGTACAGTAATGGAAATCAAGAATTTTACATTTCTTCTAAGATCAGGCTCAATTGGTAGATTTTCTTTTTCTGACTTGTGAACTGAATAGAAAGCCATGGTCTGGGGGTGAATAAAAGTTACACTTTAACAGGCAGCTCAGCTTCAGACTTGATTTCAGCCTTCTGAGGAACATCTTCCATCTTTACAATGATGTTCTCGTGAATTGTAATCTGCACGGGTGGCAGAGCAATGAAGCTCTGAATAAGATCCTGTCGTGATGTACGGGGCTCCACTGTGATCACCTCGTCTTCAATGTTTGCCTCCACAACATTTCCCGTTTCTGGTTTAAGTTCCAGCTGATCTTCATTATGATGGCTGAGCTTTTATAATGCATGTTGCATGAGAAACAATATACAGTGGGTCTTGATGACAAGTCGCTGAGTTTATGTGAACGAGGACAAGATATTCTTAATGTTTTCACCAATGATGTCACATTTGATAGTTTCTGTTGGCACTTCAACAGCAAACACTGTACCTTGAGATGGGATGTTGACAATCTGTGTGTTTTTGGTAGTTGAAAGGGATGTTTCGTCCATTTTTCTGCTAGGCTCCACAGATGGCTGTAATATGACATCCTCTAGTATAACTAGGCTCCTGTACAAAGGTTTTGATGTTTTAGAATCAGAATCAGAAAGAGCTTTATTGCCAGGTATGTTTACACATAGGAATTTGTTTTAGTGACAGAAGCTCCACAGTGGAACAGAGTGACAGCAACAAGACAAGACAGAATAATATACAAATATACAAGATAGATAAAGTGCAAAGACAGACATTTACAATAAACCATGACTACAGAGATGAATAGGGTGGTTGAATAAAACTGTATGGTGCTCAATAAAACACCTCAGTGCCTGTATATAATGGTGATATGGCCTTTTAGAAACTTTAGAAAAGTAGGATGCCTTTATTTTTGTGTGTGAAGGCTTACCGGGTGGTTTCAGCATTGTGGAAGCTAATGTGATCTTCTGCTCTGAAGGTGATGAAGAATAGCATCAAAATATGGTGCTTTGGTGTCTTTTATGGGGCTCACGTCACAAAGGAAACCCTTGACCTGACTCCTTAATTTTTTGGCTGGACTTTGTTCTGCCAAGTCTGATCACATGAATAACAGTTGTTAACTAGTTACTTTTCAAAGTTAAATCAGAACAAACAACAAACACTTAAAATAGATCTCAGCTGACCAGACGTGATTACATAATGTTTAACTGTAACATTTTATATTGCTGTAAAATTGATCGATTAATCACATTGAACATAAAAGTTTGTATATATATGTATATATATATACACACACACACACACACACATTCACTGTAAAAATGAATTATTGGTTTGACTTAAAAAAGTAAGTTGCCTTAAAATTTTGAGTTCATTGAAATTACATTATTGAGTTAATACAATGAAGGCAATTGATTTAATCAAAAGGAACTCAAAATATTATGTTATTTGGACTGTTATGTAAGTTGATTTGAAATAAAGAAAAAAAATGCATTTTTTACAGTGTATGTATTACATACATTCTTTTATGTTTTTATGTTAGATGTGATTAATCGTGATTAATTGATTTGACAGCACTATTATATACACTCTTAAAAATAAAGGTTCCAAGAGGGGGTTTCACAGCAATGCCACAGTGAAGTTATTAAAAACAAAACAATATTTTCTTAGTTTGAAGAACATTTCAAAAATCTAAAGACCCTTTTCTGATGAAGAATCTTTTGAAAGGTTCCATGGAAGTCAAAGGTTCTTTATTGAACCATCAATGCCAATAAACAACCTTTATTTTTAGGAGTGTGTGTATATATGTGTGTGTATAATATATATATATGTATATATATATATATATATGTGTGTATAATATATATATATATATACACTGAACTAAATTTCTTTTTTTATTACAAATTTTCTTTCCATGTCCTTACCAACGATTATGAGTTGTTCCCTTTAAATGGTGTTCAAGAGGTACAGGCTCCTTATCACGGTCACCCGAACCACAGACACGCCTGCAAACACACTGATAACAACTGACTCAAACACCTCTGCATTAAAAAAATATCAAATTTAGCTTATAAAACATGAGTATCGTGTACAGTATCATCCACACTGAGCCACAATTATCATTTTTTTATTTCTTTCTCTTTAAGAAAAGTATACTGTGGTGGCACCACAAAATGGTTTTGGTATTGAGTGTGTGATGGTTCTATCAAAAATACTATGATACTGAAAATTACCATATTCATTTGTCATATGTTATATCTTTTTGTTTGTCCTGTGCTGTATTATGCAGCCCATGAAGCAGCTTATTCAGATCACAGCAACCATTTACTCATCTAGTGAACCATTTCTCAGATTAAAGGATTTGTTTCACTGAAAACAACTGGTGAAAAAGATTTCAATACAAGTATACTACTGACTAAGTTAGATATATATAATTATGTAAAAGAATAGCAGAGAATATGCTTACCTGCACTCATGTCTCTTAAGTCGTAAAAATTAAGACTGGACTTTGCCCTCCAGATGAAATAAACTGAAACTAATAAATTGGAACACCTGAATTCAATGATTTGGAGGGGTGTCACAATACATTCGCCAATATAGGTGTGTGTATATATATATATATATATATATATATATATATATATATATATATATATATATATATATATATATATATACACACACCTATATTGCCAAAAGTATTGGGACACCCCTCCAAATCATTGAATTCAGGTGTTCCAATCACTTCCATGGCCACAGGTGTATCAAATCAAACACCTAGGCATGCAGACTGCTTCTACAAACATTTGTGAAAGAATGGGTCACTCTCAGGAGCTCAGTGAATTCAAGCGTGGTACCGTGATAGGTTACCACCTGTGCAATAAGTAGTGTTAGTGGTATCATAACAAAGTGGAAGCAATTGGGAACAACAGCAATTCAGCCATGAAGAGGTAGGCCACGTAAAATCACAGAGTGGGGTCAGCGCATGCTGAGGCACACTGTGCGCAGAAGTCGCCAACTTTCTGCAGAGTCAATAGCTACAGACCTCCAAACTTCATGTGGCCTTCAGATTCGCTCAAGAACTGTGCAAAGACATTTTGGACAATATCATGCTCCCAACTTTGTGGGAACAGTTTGGGGATGGCCCCTTCCTGTTCCAACATGACTGCGCACCAGTGCACAAAGCAAGGTCCATAAAGACATGGATGAGCGAGTTTGGAGCGGAGGAACTTGACTGGCCTGCACAGAGTCCTGACCTCAACCCGATAGAACACCTTTGGGATGAATTAGAGCGGAGACTGAGAGCCAGGCCTTCTCGCCAACATCACTGCCTGACCTCACAAATGCGCTTCTTGAACAATGGTCAAAAATTCCTACAAACACACTCCTAAACCTTGTGGAAAGCCTTCAAGAGTTGAGGCTGTTATAGCTGCAAAGGGTGGGGCAACTCCATATTAAACCCTACAGATTAAGAATGGGATGTCATTAAAGTTCATGTGCACGTAAAGGCAGGCGTCCCAAAACTTTTGGCAAAATAGTGTATATATTTATGCAAAAACGGAAAAGGTGCAGTGTGTAAATTTTAGCAGCATCTAGCGGTGAGGTTGCGAACTGCAACTAACGGTGCGCACCCCTCCCTTTCGGAGAAGCTACGGTGGCCGTCTGGCCCGGGTGTGTCTCATTCGTCCTGAAAAGTGAAGCCGCGGGCTCTTTGATCGCCCCCTGGTGGCTGGATGCAGTACAAGTCATAAACCCGCCCTCTCAATGCAAACTAATGGCACTTGTCAAAATAACAAAAATTTTATTACACATACAATAAAATTTTCCGAAAGATGGTATTGGTCATTTAGGGTAGTTGTTATCATGCTGATATATATTCAATAGTTCATTTTTGTGATCAGTTTCATTTTTGCAAGCAATTTGGAGCTAAAGAAACGGGGCGTGTCGTCACGATTTACAGTTGATTGACAGCTTCTCTGAGGACTGTTGGAGCTTTGAGGGGAGATTGAAGATGAATAAATAACTATTATTTTTCGATTTCTGTGTTATTTCTCACTAACAAAAGTTGTTGTTCAGCAGTAAACTGTCCTAACCGACCTACAGATCTGACGGATCACTGAGTTTTTTTCGGTCACGTTAAATGTGGGCTTTATAAGCTAAATGTTATTAGCCAACATAACATGGCTAATGTTAGCCATGACGGAAAAAGCAGGTGATCATAATCTGGCAGTTACTAATTATCTTTATGGGTATAAATATCTAATAATTATCAGGACAAAACTAATCCTACTCTAGTTAATTAAAGAGCACTGTCTAACGTTACAGCAATCGATCTGCTGTAGAGTTAATTCAACTTTACCGAGGTTTCAAAAATATTATTGCTCTAGAAACAGAATATTTTTTTACAAGTATAATTTTAATTTGTGTATAATTTATTTATTTAAAATACATCAATTACGATATGTTGTTTTGACCTAGTTATGAGTAATTTAGTTTAAAACTGAACAATGTGCATTAATAAACATTCAAATAAATGTAAATTCCTTATTGCCAGATGTAATTAGCATCGTTTAAGCCAAATGAAAAAGGGAGGAGGAAAAGAAAAATATAATATACAATAGATAATAAAACAAATAGGTGATCTGATCTTGGTGAAGCAGATGTCTGGGCGGAAGTTTGATACCGCGACTCCGCTTCCGCCTCCTGGTTTCACTGACGAGTCTTTCTGCGCATGCCCAGGTTCCAACATGTCAACGCCCATCATCGTCCGTTTTACCCATAGTTTTACCTTCAGTTCATTACAATGGAAGGAAGCGGCGTCGCGTCGTCCATGTTTTTTTTACAGTCTATGGTCTGGCCGACATGTCATTGTCTGAGAGAGCAGAGAGCAGCTTGTGTGAAGCAATGAGGTTTCTTTTTCTAACAAAGAACGGTCTCTGCTTCTAATAAACCAGACGACTACTACTACTTTGTGCATTTTCAATGTAATGACGATGCAAACTGCCTCTAAAAACACAAACGATTTAGAGGAACAGCAACATAGTGACTAAACGCGCTCTGTACAGTGTTTGTCCGTTTAGGGCTGCTGTAGAAACATGGCGGCGCATGATGACGACTTGACATGGGGGGGACCCGCGGCGTATGAGATAGAAATGGCTCATTCTAAGGTAATAAAAACACAATGGTTTATTATGTAAGGTCTTTATGCACCACTGAAAACATAGTTATGTATATTATAATGCATTTCTGTCAATAGATCCTCGTAAATTTTACACATTGCAACTTTAAAACAAAAATATCAATAAAAACTAAAATAGTAAATTATTAATACTAAAAAAATAGCATTTTAGCTATAATATTTTTATTATCCCAGTTTGTTTTACAAAAATGTATTGATATTAGATCATTTACTGAGACGAGTAATAGACAGTTTACACACACAGAGAGAGAGAGAGTATTTCGAGGCAAGAAAGCGTCTGCAAATATAAACAATAAACTATTGTTTTGTAGGAGATACCCAATAAGAGAGTTAGTTTCGATACTTTCTCCACGCCTCCCGGCAGACACGAAGAATAAAATCGCAGTGCAGACGCATGTGATGATCATATGACCGCCTGAGATTCATCATGGCTCGCGTGCTGCTCTTTTATCTGTTTACGCTGTCGGGTGTTTTCGCCGGACGGTATTTTAATGAGAAGCAGCCCTGCTACAGACCCCAGCCGAGGAGAAACCTACAAGGAGTAAAGTATGACAGACCATCATTTTTCTAAACTTTATAAAACTCACCTATATGTGTATATTTATATCCCTGAGTAGTGTAAGAAATCCGACACTAGGGTGGTGTCTTAAAATCTAGTGAGCTGCCTATCTGGACAGCAGTTTTGGGTGGGCTATCTATTTGTTCCGAGTCAGGCGAGTAATACACCTAGCCGCTGAGTGCTAAACATACTTTAAACATATACGTGTAGGTTTTAATATGTTAAGTTTTACTTCTTTTAAAACCTGTTCTAAAAGTAACTATAAAAATAGCGTTAAAATAATGGTTATTTTCTGTTCTGGGTCTGTAAGTTTGGAAGCAAAAATAAATGTTTTACGTAATCTCATGCTGAGAAATATGCAAACATTGTGAAGTTATTTCCTGTAACAGTGTTTTTATGCTAATGTATTTCCTGTTGTGCTTGACCTATAGTTAGTTGATTTAATAATGTGCTCTGGCATCTGTTATATTTTCCTTTAAATCATCCTGGTGACATATTTTTGACCCAGGGTTTGAAAACCTGTGTTAGATATTAGCCAAGCTTAGCTTTGGTACATTATTATGGTGTTATTATTATTTTATCCTGGCTCATATGGGCTATGTTTGCAATAACTACTACATTTACTATTTTTGTCATATAAAATATGTGAATTTTCTGCCAAAATGTGCAGTATTGACCACAGCATACTGTATCCCACAATGCAATGCACTCAAATTGACTTTTGATTTCCAGTATAATGCATGAATCAGTTTTTCCATTATTTGGTCATCTCATTTAAATTTTTTGGCTCAATTGTCGCCCAGTGTACTACAGGCGGCTCACGTCATGGCAATTCGTCACATGAAATTATTAAGAGAAAAACACAGCAGAGTGGTGAAAAGGTAGCCATCATGAGACCGTTTGACACCTGTTTCTTTTATAATTATAATTGTCATGCCCTCAAGGTTCATTTCCCATTTTTGGTTGTTAACTGAAGAACAGATGGCCTGTGCTGTGCATGAGGTTTTTTTTGCTGGAATTTTCTACATGGCTGCTTGCTGTGAATGACCTTTCAGTGTTTTTGTGGTCAGTGAAGAGTATACGGTAAATGTAGATGGTTGTTGAAAAACGTTTTCTTGTGTTCTTCAGGACTGGACCACGTCCCTATGAATATATGAATTTAAAAAACCTCCCCAAAGCATGGGACTGGAGAAACATTGACGGCGTCAACTACGTCAGCACCACACGCAACCAACACATACCCCAGTACTGCGGCTCGTGCTGGGCACACGGAAGTACCAGTGCTTTCGCAGGTGAGGGAAAATGTTGTTAAAAATGTTAAGGGGTAGTGAATCTCAAGAGGTTAAAGAAGGGGTGCAACCAAAAATTGATTGGAGAAAAGGTGCAGCATTCACTCTAGAGGAAAAAACTGGAACTTCATTAGTTAAAAAACTGGTACGTTTACATTTCGGTTTCGTCGGACATTAAAGGGTTAGTTCACCCAAAAATGAAAATTCTGTCATTAATTACTCACCCTCATGTCGTTCCACACCCGTAAGACCTTCATTCATCTTCAGAACACAAATTAAGATATTTTTGATGGCTCAGTGAGTACTTTTTGTGCACCAAAAACACAAAATAGCGACTTTATTCAACAATATCTAATGATGTGCGATTTCAAAACACTGCTTCATGAAGCATCGAAGCTTTACGAATCTTTTGTTTCGAATCAGTGGTTCAGAGCACTTATCAAACTGCCAAAGTCACTACCCCTAGTGGTGAACCATTGAAATTTCAAAACGTTTCGAAATACTTATGACAGAATGAAGCCTCGTTTACTGAAATCACATGACTTTGGCAGATTCGTAAGATTCGTAAAGCTTCATGAAGCGGTGTTTTGAAATCGCACATCACTAGATATTGTTGAATAAAGTCGCTATTTTGTGTTTTTGGCGCACAAAAAGTATTCTCATCTCTTCATAACATTAAGGCATTGAAAGTGTTAATTATCTTGCTGGCAATGGAGGCCTTACTGAGCCATCGGATTTTATCAAAAATATCTTAATTTGTGTTCCGAAGATGAACGAAGGTCTTACGGGTGTGGAATGACATAAGGGTGAGTAATGACAGAAATTTAATTTTTGGGTCAACTAACCCTTTAAGGCCATGAGGATGGCTGTTACCTGCTTTTAACTGATAAAGTTCCTGTGAATCACACAAGGAAGTATTTAGCAAAATGTCCTGGCTGTTTTTCCCATAAAAAAGAATCACATGGGATTCACATGAGGGTGAGTTATTGATGACAGACATTTTTTTGAGGTACCACAGAACATCACCTGCCTCTTCTCAGCAACATTCAGGCAAATGGCAGAATGACGTTTCTCTAGGGTGATGGTACAGAAAATCATAAGGTTGTTAATCATTAACAATGCATTGGCCTGGATCTGTCACATGCAGTTATGACATGTCTTTTTTTTTTTTTTTTCGGTCTACCACTTGACTCTCATGTGATCTGCTGTTATGACTAAAAGGTGTTTTTTTTCCTGGTCCACAAGTTTCTGCATGTTTGAGATCCACCAACTCAGCATATTTGTGAACATGCCACTTCCTTTTAATCAAGCTTTACTGACACTTTCCACAAAATAGTGTGAACTATTACATATGAACTATTACATATTAATCTCTTTTGTATGGAGCACCACACATGGCAAGTAATTATGAGGAAATTTTTTATTGAAATTGAACTAATCCTTTAAATTTTTTTTGTCAGGCAATGAGACTTGATTTTTTATTTTATTTTAGATCGTATCAACATCAAGCGGAAAGCGGCATGGCCATCTGCCTATCTCTCTGTCCAGAACGTGATTGACTGTGGCGACGCAGGTTCCTGCGAAGGTGGAGATCATTCTGGCGTGTGGCAATATGCAAACACTAATGGCATTCCTGATGAAACCTGCAACAACTATCAGGCCAAGGATCAGGGTAAGAAAGTTGTCTGGTGGAGCACCTTGCTTGATTGGATATGCAGTCATCGCTTGCAGTTATAATTTAATGTGCATATCTGTTTTTTTCTTTCAGACTGTAACACCTTTAATCAGTGTGGAACCTGCACAACCTTTGGCGTGTGCAATGTTGTAAAGAACTACACTCTCTGGAAAGTTGGAGACTATGGCTCAGTCAGTGGACTGGACAAGATGAAAGCTGAGATCTACTCTGGCGGACCCATCAGGTATACAGACTGGATTTGAAAGATTAGGTCTTATGTTTATACCAACGTTTAGAGGTTTTTGACACTCTTTGCCTTTGTAGTTGTGGGATCATGGCGACAGAAAAGCTTGATGCGTACACTGGTGGCTTATATTCGGAGTACGTACAGGATCCCGGTATAAACCACATCGTATCTGTTGCTGGTTGGGGCGTTGATGAGAGTGGAGTGGAGTACTGGGTCGTCCGTAATTCTTGGGGAGAGCCGTGGGTAAGCGAAACCTGAAAAGGTGTGCTGGTGAATCCCTACACTCAAATTGAGATGTTGAATGTATGTTCTGCTCTTTTGTTATTTAGGGAGAGAAAGGCTGGCTCAGAATAGTCACCAGTGCGTACAAGGGCGGCAGTGGGAGCACGTACAATCTCGCCATCGAAGAGGATTGCATGTACGGAGACCCCATTCTACCAAAGAACTACCTGTAGATGCCTGTGACATGTTTTACATAGAGAAAGTGCAGTCTTCAATTAGTCCAAACTTGCCAATTTATAGAGGGCATTTGAATCCAGGGCAAGAATGATTTTCTTATGCTGCACAGATCAGTTTTTTTAAATAGTTTGTAATGAAAATCTCAGGAAAGATTTATCAGAAATTGTACAGATTTGTTCTTGTATTTCTTCCTTTTTAAGGGTTTTCTACCCCACTTAATGAACACAAAGGGAAAAGCGATCCATTGTTTTTTTTTTATACTAGGACATTTCACATTTTTAGGTTGTTTTAAATTGCCAGATGATCGTTTAATGACTCGTGTGCCGATACGTGCCTAGGTTTTGGGGTTTGCTATGGCATACTAAAAGCAAAAGTAGAGTTTGCTTCTCTTTTTTGATGGGGATTTTGCTGTAACACATCTGTCAAACTGTCAACATGTGAAGCCATGGCTAGGTTCACTGCACTGTTTTCAATCACACTCAATAAAAGTCTTATCAGGTTTTACTCGTTGTTTTAATTCTGTTATTATTCTATTACTTTTACATCAGGTGAAATTACCAACATCTAAACCGTGTCTGTATTCATTGCCAGTTACAGCAACCAAGGACCACATCTTTAGTTTTAAGAAATGCTTTGGACCTCCAATTCAAGATTAGAATCTGAATCTGATGAGAACTTTAAATTGCAATAGCCCTTTATTCTTTTCTGTAAGTCGAGTTAGTTTGGAAATGTTTTAAAGAAACATACAACAGTAAAGCTGCCTCTCAAAGTAACATCATTTATGTTAAATATAGTATGTACCTTTTCTATAGGAACACGGTACTCCTGGATACAGTGACTACACTTATAGACTCTAAAGATGAATGTATTAAGCTGGCACGAAACAGAAGTTACCTAGGCTATGTTCACACTGCAAAACATCAGACCTGTGTCAGATTTAGGGCCACACATGGAAGTGACTCAAATCAGAATCAAAAAGATCAGACTCCATGTGGTTTGTGCTGTTCACACTCTGAGATCTGAGTCACATATGAGAAAAAAAAATCAGATTTGGGCCACATTTACCTGCAGTCTGAATGTATAGCCTTCTCTTTTATGACATATCTGAGAGAAACGGCTTCTTGAACAAGAAAAAAAAAGTAGGATGGGACTTGATTTTGTCCATGGAGGACTGACTTGATTTTTGTGGTTTAATATTGCTATGATCTCTTACTTTGATTCAAGATTATTTTTAAATAATTGTGTGCACAGATAAATAATGTATAAAAAAATACTACAATATTCCATAAACAAAAATGGTCCATTTTGATTTCAAGGTGACTTTAATAAAAAATTATTTCAATATACAAAAATGAAAACCAACTTGTTTCAAAGCAAATTAGAGGCTCTAAGAGTTATGACCTCAATGCACACATTCAAAGTTCAGCATGTCAATATTTTCTTTGTAAGGGTCGACACAAAAGTTATGTACACTGAAATTGGCTGTCCGTCCATGAAGAGTGCTCCGGTCTGAGTAGATCCTTTTCCTTTTCAAACGTCCCACCAATTTCTAATGTGGTATTAGTTCATCATGATAAAGTTGGATTTGCAGTGAGCTACAATGCAAAATTGGAGATTAATAAGCAAGTACTGCAGGTATAAATCTGCATAATTGTGAATTGCATGGATGATTCCTCTAGATCAGTTTCTGGAGGGCCACCTTCCAGCAGAGTTTAGCTCCAAACATAGTTAAACACAACTGAACCAGCGAATCAAGGTCTTCAGAGTTACTAGAAACTTTCAAGCAGGTGTTTTGGCACTGGTTGGAGTTACACTCTGCAGGACAGGAGTGGAGTTTGACTCATGTGCTCTTGATGAAATTATGCCCCTTTGACTCTTTCCCCACCATTGACAATTTCCTGGCAATCCATGTTTTCACAGTTATATGATAGGGGGCACTATTACACATCTTCTGAAAGAGTACAGAATCTCCGGATCAAATCACAAGCGAAGAAAAACCAGAAACAAGTGATGGAAGCATTGCTTATGCACATGTAAAATAACGTGATCGTGAAACATTAAACAGCATATAAATCAATAACATTACTGAATGAAATGTCGAACCGATGGAGACGTATAGGACTGTGAAGCTTTTGGGGCTGTTGATGGACTTGATCTAGTCAATGTTTTGATTATTGTTCCGAATCCGATCTGGATGAAGTCTTTGACAAAAATGCCATTTTGTCACCTTTTTGTTTTTTTAACGAAACCCCCACAACAAGTGTTGATAAAAAAATGCATGAAGCTACAATTTTTCTTTTTCTTTCGATATGTTGCATCATGTTGAGATGTTTATACAACTAAATATTCTGGGAGCCATCAAAATTGTGAAAATTATCAAAATTGCTGCCGCTTTCTAGCAACTTAAAAAAAAAAAAAAAAAAAAACGCTGGCAGGGAAAGAGTTAAAAGATACTTCCTCCAAACAAACAAAAAAATGTATAATTTATGATTCACTCAAATCTCACAAATCATTTTTTGTTTTAAAAACAACTGTGGACAACTCACCAATGAACTCAGCTACAGGGTCATGTTCTCCCTCAGTGCGGATCGTTCCCGCTATGCTGTCATTCTCTAGGATAGGCAAAAATAGCTGGACAAAGTCTGAGGTGTATGGAGGTGTTATCACATCTAGAACCTGTCCAGAATGAAAGAGGGACAAGAAGACTTCAGAGAACCAAGCACAGAATGAAGTCATTATTAAGAAATGACCTGCGCTTCACCTCTGTAACAAAGTATCTGATGAGTGAAATATCTGTGTTGAGCTTCTCCAGACATCTGCGGATGTAGCTGACCACTGGAAGAACGTAACCTCGACTCAACAGGTGAACCATACGGTCCAATAAGGTCTTCTTGAGCTCCAGCTAAAACAACACATTTGAGCACATTTGAATTTGAGCACTGGAGGTGGAAATAAAAATGCAAAGATCTTTTTGTTTTTTACAGTCTGTCTCTTACGAACCTGCTCCATGACATCAAGCTGCGAGTGCTCCGTCTCAAACAGTTTGATGAGCAACTGCAAGACTTGAGGATGGAGGAGCGGATGGCATGTGCTGATCTGAGAATTAACGACAAATGTTTATTCTTAAAATATGGTGAATCAGCATCTTCATAATAATGGGTTGGGTAGTGACCAGTTGGTATCTTGTTGGTATGTATGATTAAACCCAAATATAATAGTTTGACATGGAGGTTTGGGTTACCTCATCCAGCAGTGCTAGATGGACAGGAGTGTGGTCCGTCTGTAACTGAAAGTAACGAGGCTCAGACACCGTCCAGTCGACCCACTTCAGCACTCCCATAGCTACCACTGAAAACCTGCACTCAAATACAGAAATATCATCTGTTTAATGTTATAAGTACACTAACGCTCAAAAGTTTGGGGTCAGTGAGATTTTTAAACAAATTAATACTTTTGTTCAGCAGAGACACATTAACTTAATCAAAAGTGTCAGTAAAGACATTTATATTGTTACATAAGATGTATATTTTAAGTAAATGCTGTTCTTTCTATTCATCCTTACCCTAAGAATTCTGGAAAGGAAAAAAAAAAGAAAAAAAAAAGGATGTTGGTTTCCACAAAAATATTAAGCAGCATTACTGGCAGCATATAATCAGCATATTAGAATGATTTCTGAAAGATCATGTGACTCTAAAGACTGGAGTAATGATGCTGAACATTCAGCTTTGCATCACGGGAATAAATTACATCTTAAACGAGTAAAGTTTGATGACAAACTTGGATGTTGGCTTGACAAAGCCAGGTCTGAAAGTTTAAAATAACTTTGAACAGCTTTAAGTTTAAAGGTTTTACTCAGAGAAAGTAAAAAATGTTAATAGCATGTTGCTAACATTAATTAACATGCTGCTAACATGTTTTAACATTTTGCTACCATGATTTAACGCTGTGCTAGCATGAAACAGCATTTTGCTATCATGTTTTAGCACGTCAATGGTATGAATTAGCATGTTTTACACTCCATTAGGATGAATTAGCATGATGCTATCATGTTTTATCACATTGTAAGCATGAATTAGCACGTTTTAACAAAATATATGCATTTTATATATATATTCAAATAGAAAACAGTCATTTTAAACTTTAATAATACTTCATAATATTACTGTTTTTATTGTATTTCTAATCAAATAAATGCCTTGGTGAGCATAAGAGACTTTCAAAAACCTTTTAAAAAATATGACTGACTCCAAACATTTAAAAGGTAGTTTATATTACACCTCAAAGCATGTCAATTTCCCAAAAAATATTATGTAGACTTCCCATATGCAGACAATATCAAGTGCTGTCCCATTTATTTTGTCCAAATGACAGCACTGAAGGTCACAGGTGCAGTTACACTGTGCAAAAATCCTCCATCCAAGGAGATTATACAGCTTGCACAAGCATTAAAGATAAATGTGTTTGTTCATACCTTATGCATTGGTATAATGTGCTGAGTTCTGCTACTAGCTCAGTTGCTCCCTTGTTCTCATTGCAGCAGAGATTATGAACCGTCTCAATGGCCTTTGAGGTGGACTTCAGCTCATCCTTATTTATATTCACACGCTTGTTCTAGAAATAAGAGTCAGTTTATGTAATCCACCACAACATTTCCTGGAAAACAAATGGCCTGACAAGTATGTTTTTAAATACATGTGTTAAGTCTGTATTTATTACACACCTTTTTCCATGTTTCCACAACACTAGCAGCGTACGCTAAGATGTGGATGTATTTGTGCTTGTGGTCTTGGTTGATTTTAGCTCCGGGTTTAAATAGCGATTGCATGAACAGATCCAAGAAGGCAGGAACTCGGATCTACATGGTGAGAAGAGCAGTTTAGTTAACATCGTTTTAGTCAATACACTTTTCTGTAGGTTTTTGTTAAGCTACGAACAAAATGTTAGGAAATATGGTACATTTGTGTGCATTTTCATAACTTAGTTTAGTTCACACAAAAATGAAAATTCTGTCATTATTTACTCACCCTCATGTCGCTCCAAATCCTTAAGACTTACATTCATTGAAGATGTTTTTAATGAAATCTAATATATTCCTGTCCCTCCATTGAAAATCTATCCAGCCAAAACGCTTCAAAACATTCATAAAGAGATCGTAAAAGAAATCCATATGAATCGAATGGTTTTTTTTCCAAGTCTTCAGATTTAGACACAATTGCTTTATATGATGAACAGATTTAATTTCTTTTACTCACATATGAACTTTGATCAGCAAGCATACAAATTTGGTAAATGAAAGCTCAAGCATGCTTGTTTGTCTAGCAAGTACGGTTGAGCTTCCGTTTACCATGTTTGAGTGCTCTATGTATGTTTACTGATCAATGTTTATATGTGAATATAAGGCTAAATTAAATCTGCTCATCATGTAAAGTGATCATATCTCTTCAAAAGACTTGGAATAAACTGCTTGATTCATATGGATTTCTTTTACAATCTCTTCATGAACGTTTTGAAGCATCAAGTTTTGGGTGAATAGGCTTTCAATAGAGGGACAGAAATCCATTAAAAATATCTTCAAATGAGAAGGAAAGTCTTATGGGTTTGGAATCACATAAAAGCGAGATGACAATTTTCATTTTTGTATGAACTAACCCTTTAAATATGAATATACAATGGGTTAGAAGTATTAAGGATTCCTAATGTAGCTTTCTAATAAACCTGGTATTGTATACTACAAATATTGTTGGCTTATGTTCCTCTGTAGTAAGTCACTTTGGATAAAAGCATCTGCTAAATGCATAAATGTAAATGTAGATTCTGACCAGCTCTACAGGAGGTGGATCCATGCTACTGAACATCTTGAATAGGACTGTGATGTCTGCCGGGTTCAGAGCCCCTTTGGACAGCATGGCACCAAGAGCCTGGCATGCACGTGGGTATGCAGCAGCTGTGCCCAGTGCTAATGTGATCTGACTGGCATCATGCCCCCTAGACACAGCAAACAAATCAAGAACATGCTTATTATTAATTAGAAGTTCAATAAGGAGGATCAAACAACTTTTTCTACACAAATGCACCTTTCATGGGCATATTTCTGTACTTCCTGTCCAATTCGCCGCATTGCAGAGCCGCCCTGCTCCTCCTGAGCGAGGATGGACATCATCGCCTGTGCAAACAAGTATGTGTGCTCACCATGACACACCATCTTCTGCTCAAAACACACATAAGAATGAGATCTGATTAGAAGAATACAATCATAAACATATCCAGTGGGCTCAAAAAGAGTCTGCAGTGCTCACAGCGAATTCAGGCAGATTTTTCTCCAGGTTCTGTTCTCCGCCATCCAGAAGTGTGGCGAGAGACGTTCGTAGGACTCTAGAGAAAACCTCCAACTGTTGGCAGGCTGTGGACACACTTGTGATCTCTCCTTGGTATCCTGCATCTGAAATCAACTGCCACAACATACACAAACAAGACATGTATTACCACTAATTCCACTTCATCTTTGACTCACTTCAGCTCATTTCTCTTTACCTTGACAGTGAAGTTGAGCATCAGACAGTCTGGATGAGCCTCAGCCAGTTTGTAGAACAGATCTCTCCATGTTGTGTGTGCTATCATCTGCTCCAGCCATGCTGGTGTCTTAACAGAGATGAACACTGCGTTCAATAGCCTGAACAACTCAATTAAAGGTTGCGATGGAACGGAAGTAGCCACAGATGGTTTTTTTTCAAGATTGTGACGTACATCTATGAGTAATTGATAATAATAATAAAAAAGTATGCTGACTCATGCATCGGTTGTTGATTGGATTTTGAGATGTGGCTGTTACTGAATCATTCACAATAAAATCCATAAGATGCATTTACAAATTAAATATCAAGAATTTTCAGTTCCTGTCATCTTTATTGTGAACAAATTGTGAACATTGCTATAACACTCTATAACCATATTTAAGCAAGACAAAGTGCATCTTTGTAAATGTCTTAAAAGGAAAAAAAGTACAAAGACAACTACTTAAACTTTTACTATGAATTGAAGGGGAAAATCAAAACAAATACAGTAATTATATCGCTACAAATTAAGAAAAAAATTGAATAAATGTCATTAACAAAATCCTACAACGAATATGAACACATGTATATGTATATATATATACACACACATACATATTATATATTTACTTTCATAATATTTCATAATTTATTAATATGCAACTTATTTTTATAAACTAAAAAAACTCTCACCTCTCCCTCAACAGTGAAAATAGAATCAGCTTTCTGAGGGTCAAAGTGTTTGATCAATAGACTCTTTAAATGATTCTCTACACGCTCCTGTACTTGCGCGGGCTCCACACCTGCAAAGGAGACACACAGTGTTTTCACATTTTCTTTTTTTACAATCTATGGTTTTGAGCCGACAGCCATTTTATAATAGGTGTGACTCTCAAACTGTCTTGTTCACACTGTTAATATACTGTTTTTCAATCTGCTACTTTTTTCGCACCTTAACGGTGAACATCATCTGTAACCATGGTGACAGTGTCACGTCCAATCAAAAATCGAGTTCATCCGTTAATTTTTCTACAGCGGCGAGGAGTCGCTCAAAGACAACATAACTGACGAAAGCAGATCCACTGGACAAAATTGATTGGATTTAAAATCTTTAGATGACACACAGCTTATATCGATGTCTCTGTAAGTTGCAGAAAGCACGCATGAAACACTCGAGAGACAAGAGCGCGGCCCTCGCACACTGTATGACGTGTGCTAGTTGTACTAACGTTAAATATTTATTCAAATTGTCCAGTATGGTCCCGTTCGCATAGCAGTGGTTCGCCGAAAATTTGTTTGTGAGTCGTTAAAATTCACATTTTAAAGTCCCCCTGAAATCAAAATTTAAGTTTTTTAGCTTTAGTATGAATAAGTTAGCCTTAATGTTATGAATAAGCTGGTGTGTTCCAAAACAATGACAAAATTCACATTTAGGAGATATAAGCATTCAAAACTTACAGTCTCTCACTTCCGCTAAAATTGATCACGGATTTTCATGACATCACCTCGCACTTTAGCTTCTCATCAAATCTTTTGTCCAATCAAATGCTCTCTAGAATCTGAAGTCCCACCCCCTCCTACACTATTAACAGCGGCTGAAATCGGTCATTTGTTCACACATTTTCTAGTTTCCACAAGGTGATTGGCACATAGTGCACTATATAGAGCAGTGGTTCCCAACCACATTCCTGGAGTACCCCCAACACTGCACATTTTCCATGTCTCCTTTGTCTGACACACCCATTTCTGGTCTTGGAGTCTCTGCTAATGAATTGATGACTTGATTCAGGTGTGCTTGATCAAGGAGACATGCAAAATGTGCAGTGTTGGGGGTACTCCAGGAATGTGGTTGGGAACCACTGATATAGAGAATAGGGAATGATTCAGACAGTGTAAATATGCTTTCCATTGACGCGAATTAAGTCCATTTTCGCGTTAGTATAACATGAACCGCCGCAGCTCGAGCACAGTCTGCTCTGGCCCAGGGCACAGAGCGAATCATATCCGTGAGTCGGCTCAGACCATGAAAGGTATCGGACCCATTTGAATTCTGCACAGAATGCTGTATTTTAAAGTGATATAGAGGAGATTAGGAGGATAAATGGATAGATATTAAAAGGAAACAGAGGTTTTACTGAGTAAGGGCTCTGGCCGAGCTGTGATATAAACAAAACGCTATAGACCCTTTTCACAGACTGTGATGACGCATTTTAAGTTTTTTATATTTTATTTTTATTTTTAAAAACACATGCACATTTATAACACTATACTTAGTATTATATTACCTTTGCATCAAATTACAAAAAACTAGTTAACGCTGTTATGAGGGTGTTTCTAATACAGCGGCTATGGGAATGATGTAAAAATTACATATTTCTCTCCTCTGACTGCCGATATCAATCACTCTCTATTGTTTTCCTCTTTTTGAAAGTTGTGAAAACATATTGTGGAGTTTTTCTTTTGCTATTTGAGCAAATGGAAACAAAAAATATACTTAATGTATTCTCTCATTCACCGCTATAGAATTTTACCCAACTATTACGACTTCCGCTTCTGAGAAACCTGGAAATGTGAAAAGGGTCTATTAGCTATTCTAAAAAAAAAGGGGTGGGGCTGTCACCCTGTCTTCCTGTTTCGGTTGAAATTACATCAACACATTGATTAATGCTGCGTGTTCCAAGACACTTCAGTGGGCTTTTAAGTTTGGTTATCACTCTTGTTAATAATCAAACTGTGTGTTAATGCAAAGAACCCAAATTCCGGACTGACAACGTGTGAAGTAGTCATGCAGTAGGAGTGAAGAAATTCAAGTATAAATGCATTTATATAGAATAATTGGGGAACATATTCACTCACCCATCTGGATGAGCCACTCCGCCAGTAGATTGACCGTCTGTGCAACAGCAGAGTAGTTCTCTGAGAGCAGCTGGATCACATGCTCAGGTGAACCACCTGCCTGGAAATACCTGCACAGACAGGGACACAAATACACCTGCACTCACCAACGGGACATCTGACAAAGTTTTATCCAAAGTATTTGAGTAAATGTAATTAGTTACTGTACTTAAGTATCTTTTTGGCTACTTTGTAGTTGTACTGAGTATCAAAGATATTGGCAACTTTTACTCACTATTTGACTACATTTGAGAGCAAGTAAATTTACTTTTTACTCCAATACATTTGTGAGGAGTAATGCAATTACACATTACATTTTTCATGGCACCTAACTTTTTCTGAAGCAGTTTATTTCTGCTATAAATAAGCAATATCGTTATCTAAGGTCATTGAAGGTACTATGTCTTGTGCATTTTGCCTTTACTCACCCAAACTTGTCAACAAGGCTACTTTACGTGAATGTGAGTGCATTAGCTGGTAATTGTGAATCGCTGATGTTTGGTTTATGAGATGAGGTCATGACTGCAGCCGGTGATGAGGCTCAAACCAGCACATTCAGTGCAAGTAGACTTTCACTTTTTAATTTTACTTGTCAATATAGCGGATAAGTAAAATAATGTTAAGATTTTTTTGATGGATATTGGTTTACTTATGGCCTTTTTGAGCACTTGAGCTTAACTGAGACTGTCGAACTTGATTTATTGCAATATTG
Source organism: Chanodichthys erythropterus (assembly GCF_024489055.1). NCBI lineage: Eukaryota > Metazoa > Chordata > Actinopteri > Cypriniformes > Xenocyprididae > Chanodichthys > Chanodichthys erythropterus. The sequence goes on from NC_090241.1 coordinate 31,784,298, forward strand.
AGGTGTTCAGTTTTATTTTGAGTTTAGAAAATAAACATGATTTCTCATCTTACAAATCAAATTTCTTATTTTCACTGGCAGTCTCTCGGGACTAGTGCATCTTTTAGCCGACATTCAGCACAAGTAAAATACTTAAGTATTGTTTAAATCAGATACTCTAAGACTTTTACTCAAGTCGTATTGGAATTGGTGACTTGTAACTTGTAATTTTCACAGTAAGGTATACGTACTTTTACTCAAGTATGGTTTTCAGGTACTCTTTACACCTCTGGTTTAATCCATAGTAATCACCCTCTCTCCATTTGGTTGACTTACGTTTTTAGGGTGTTAAACACAGTGGGCTCCATTATGTAGTCTCTGCTGGAGAATTTTTGCAGACACTCCTCCTGAACTTTTCCATCAGCCTCAGCATCCGCGTATCCATCCTCCTATTAAGGGGGAAACTGTTAAGCATCCTTTAGTGGCATATCAAATTGAAGATATTTAACGAGATTTTAATGGTTCATGTGTGCATATTTACAATCCAACGTTTTAACTATCGTTACTAAAATATGACATTTATTCAGCTGGATTACTATTATGTGTTTAGGGGTTTCTGCAACAGCACTAAGTTTTTTTTTTTTTTTTGGACGGTACCATGTAATACCACGTTTTTGTTCATGTAGCTTATTTTATTTGGTATCATGATAGAATCGTACCACGTTATTATTTTAACTACACTGGAGTTCCATACATGGTATACGAATATGGTAAACATGGTACAACCACAGTAACGTTACTTTTTGTAGGGGAAATGTATGAAAAATGATGTTGGTGTGGCTAAACTAACTTACCATGCTACCGTCTTGAGCCTCCCATTCTCCAACATTGCCGTAATATTCTTCGTCCATGGAGAGAAATAAACGTTATTATTTTATACAGAAAAGCGTCTGTTTACAAAACACGTACGAGAACACCGAACGGCGCGTGTATAAGACGTAATTTGAAAATGGAATAGAGCGCTCCCTGCTGGGCTGGCGGAAACTACACACTGCGATAAGGACGGTTCATAGAACAAGCGACTAATGGGAGGTACTAAATAATAATAAATAATACTCTTATTTTCTTACAACATACAATATCACAATATTTTTAATAGAACATCAATCAATGTCATTATTAAAATGTAAATATTGTCAAATCCACTGTTGAAGCGGCACTAGACCGGCCTTGTCACGTGATATTTGTGACTTTTTTTCAACGCTGTTTATGCTGGACCAAGTTCGGCCTTTAGTACTGGTACTACTGGTTTAGTACAATTTATTTTATTTAGATTGCTGAAGCAGATTTCAGATTATTTAAATGTATGTAATTGGTAGATGTAAACGGTTATTTATACTTATCCATGTAAAAAAAAAAAAAAACGAACGCGACCCGATGGAGGATTCCCTCGAGCGCCCTCTGGAGGAAAACAACGTTGTTAAACAAAAGTTATTTGCTTGTATCGTGTGCCGCCCAATGGGAGTGTTGTGAACTCCTGTCAGAAGAGCCATTTTGAGCAGCGCTGTTTGAAATCATCCTGGACACACAAACCACTGGAAACTTTATCCAAAAGTTAAGTTTAGAGCCAGATATTGTACACTCTGTGTTTATGGCATCGAGCAACTTAAGGCGGGATTACTCTATAAACTGTATGATACTTTTTAGAAATACTCAAACAAGATAAAACCTAAGATATTAATTAAATGGGATTTGTATGGGTTTATATAATAGATTATTGTGAATGGCTTTGATATTTTTGAAGAAAAAAGGCTAACTTGTTATATTACTGTTTCATATGTACAATTCTTCAGTCATATCAGATGTAGTTGATATTTCTCCAGCAGATGGCTCCGAATGTGAGTGTTGAGAAACACATCCAGTCCAGTAGGTGTCTCTGCAGTCCATGTCGAGTTAAGCGTGGCAAAGACAGAACATAAAAGCTTCTTCCTAAAAAAAAAGGCAATAAATAACCTACACTGTTGTCATCAAACTGATTTAGATCTAAAAACAATAACAACATTGGGTAACACCTAATATTAAGGTGTACATGTAATTAAATGTAATTATACATAAGTACTAAGTAATCATAATTAACTACATGTTCTTAATAGGGTGAATTCAGGGTGATTGGGACACTTTTTCCAAGTCATCTCAATGGCAAAGAGTGTCACCCTGAATTCACCCTATAGTGTTGGGGTTTGACTTGGGGTCAGTTGCATGTAATTATGCACAATTTATAGTTATTACTACAGTAGCTACATGTAACAAGGACACTGTAAAATAAGGAGAACGTGATGTCACCAAGTACAACATGTTCCTGGATCAACATCTTTGTTGATCCTGGAAAAACATTCCAATCAACCAATCAGATTTGAGGGACAAGTTTAATGTTTATGTCAAGTTTAGGCTTGCAACCAGGGTCAGGTGCTTCTACATCAGGGTTATTCACACCCATCTTTCCCCTCTGGTTTTAGGGATAAGTTATGGGTAAGATTAGGTTTAGGGGTAGGAACAGGGTTAGGACTACATTTTCAGACAGGAATGTTGTTCCAGGATCAACAAAATATGTTGATCCAGGAACGTGTCTTACTTGGCAAAATCACACTGACTGTAAAATAAAGTGTTACCCAACCTTGTCACAACAGCATGGAAATGTGTGTCATGAACTCAAGATATCTATAGGCCCTTATTGCTTTTAATGATAAACTTACTAACATTACTATTGTTTTAAAACAATAACAACTGGCAGTGGCTCAAACAACCCCAAATCTTCTGTCAAGAATCATTTTGTTTCCGGTTGCAGAACTTAAGATGATTCATTTTATTTTAATGTTTGCAAAATGCTAAATAAAACGAGTTTAGGCTGGAAATACTGTAAAATCTAATTCTTACAAGATAAGCAGAAAATCTAAGTAAAACATTCATGGGTTGCATTTGCCTGTAAACTTAATACTATTAGCGTGATATTTATCTGAGCTAACGTATTACATTTCAACCCCGGTGTAGTGTACTATAACACTTGTCTGATGTCTGTAAATTAAAAATACAGTAAAAATAGCCTCTGTTGCTTTGGTTTAAAGATCAATTAAGTGACCTAACATATATAAAGCAAACAGAATCTGGAATCTCAGCGACTGATGATGCATTACTACAAAACAACTGCAAGATTTATATATACGATTATGTTTGTCCATTTTTAATCACTAAAATGAATGCTCTTCTAGTCTAGTGACGATTTTCGAAGTGAACCTCTTTTATATGACTATGGGAACAGACAATAACAAAAGCGTCTAATTTACTTCTAAAGGTGATGATGAAAGATGCATCTAGAAAATTTGCTTAGTGAATGTATTAAACAAAAAGTATATATACGTTTTTGTCAAAATTAACCATATGCGTGCCTGCCTGCAAAACATACAGTGAGTGCAGTTTAAGGACAACCAGGTGATTTTCAAAATCATATTAGGATATGCAATGCATAGTGCAAAATTGAAACCGTCAGTTTAAGCAGCAAATGAGTTCATTTCGCCTCTTTAGAAACATGTAGCAAATGGTATATTAGACCTTTAAGAACCACCATCACTGTAAGAGCAACTACATTATCCTTTATAGTTTGATTTGGGCCAAAAAACAGAGTTAGCCTTGTGAAAAGAGTGTGTGCATGTGTGTGTCACTCAGACAGTGTTACACTCTTCTTTTACTGCTGTAATTTGAATCTTTGTACAAAATGTACAGTAAGTGTGAGAGACATGGAAAAAAGCAACATATACACTGAAAACACTTCTTATAGAGAGAGTCAGGCAAGGGGGCGTTTCGTTTGGTACTCAAATCTCACTCACTTATTGCTGCAGCGAGTCTGAACTAGAAAATAAAAAACAAAAAAGTAAACATACTAAAATGTCATAGCTTAACATCTCCCCCCACCCCAGTAACATTTTATATGAGATAGATAACACCTGTACCACATTTTGCAGAAAACATAACCGGATCAGACCGGTTTAGACGTTAGAGTTTTTGATTCAAATTATGGCGTTTTGGAAAAAGAAAGAAAAAAAAAAAAAAAAAAAAAGTATAAAATGACAAATAAATAAAACAAATATAAATACTTTGTGTAACAAAGTGGACCATTAGAGCACCAAAAGCTGGCCCCTGCTTTCATGTGATTGGGTAGCAGGACAGGAAGTGTGGTACAGAGAGGGTTACGATTGGTCATTGTCCGGTGATGGGCAGCCTCTTTTTTGTTAGTATGTCAGTTTGTAGAGCAGCTTTTTTTCTTTTCTTTTTTTTTTTTTATAAAGAAATAAACATGAATACCATGGGAGGGGGATATGAACCCAATATCTGACTGTGCAGCTATCAAAACAATTTGTACACTTAATACATTGACAGATTTGCTGTCTTTTTCACTCTTTTTTTAGCAAAGGAATTTGGTTTTTGACGAAGAGACAAGCAATGTTTTTGCATTTGGATTATTTTTCTCCTTCAGAGTTAAAGCTAAAAAAAAAAAAAAGAAAAAAAAAGCCCCACACCCTGCCTCTAAAAATGTTGACTATTGTTGCTGCTGACCCAAAAAAAGGCAAAGAAAACCTGTAAAAAGCAAACAAATATATATAAATAATATATTTACACATAAATATATATATTTATATATACTGTATATAATGTTTCTTGCTTTGTACTACACAGCTTCAGGCATATCGTCTTGATTCCTAAAACATAAACCAGAGGCAGGTTAAACGAATGAATACAGAGGGGGAAGGGGGACGTGACAGACAGCAGCTCCCCCCAAACTCCACTGATAAGCAGTGCCAGTAAAAGTTGCGCTCGGTCGCCGATCTGACACCGGCGTTGCGCTTTTTTTTTTAATTCTAGAGTTGTACAGGGAGGCCGGTTCAAGGAGGGACGGGGAGGCGACATCCACCCAGAGTCTGATGAGCAAACAGGCAATCGGGGAGGGGGGTCGGGGGGGGGGGGGGTCAGAGTTGAAGGGAATCGACAGAGGCAGGGCAGAGCCAAACAGCGCAATGAAACATATCTTACTTACATCTTAGCTCATTTTACACGTACAGTCGTGATCAAGGCACAGGGAGCTTCTACAAGTTACTTTTTTCTTCAATAAAGTTGTACAAAATAATACATTTTACAGTCTGTACAAGAATAATGATCCAGCAGAGAAATCAAAAGACAGACCAAAAGCCAGGCTAAAGGGGAGGAGAGGAATTTGGGGGGGGAGGAAAGGGGAGAGAGAGAGAGAGATATATATATAGAGAGAGAGAGAGAGAGAGAGAGCGCGACTAGGCCATCCGTTAGACATCCTTCTTGTGTCTCACGTCATAACTCTGTCTTACCCTCGGTCTGATGAAGTCCCCACGTGTCAGTGTACAAGATTTTTGCAGCAGGGAGGAGACAGACAGAGAGAAAGATAAAGGGGAGGAGAGAGAGAAAGAGAGAGAGAGGAATGATATTCTCTGAAAACAGGAGGAGAGAGCGACCGGGAAAACAGAAGGTTTTAAATGGTGCATATTAGCACACACAACCTGGGTAAACTAACAAACAGAAAAAGGTTGTAATTATATATATATATATATATATGTTTGGATTTTTTTGCACTGCATTTAGTTCACTGTTCTGCATGAATCTGGCATTGCATGCACTCGCCTCTCCTGCGATGCATGTAGAGAAGCGAGCCATGTGATGGGTCTTGTGTTCAAGTCATTCTCCGCTCCACACGCAAAGCAACCCGGGGCAGTAAATGCTCCAAACCCTCCATTTTTGTTGGGGGAAAAAAGACATTTTGCTCTACATTCTGTTTTTTTTGTGTGTTTGTTTTTTTAAACATACGGTCCGTTGTTTCGCTCTCATCCAGAGGGGTCTGTCCACTTTTGGGGTGGGATGGGGTGTTGGGAAATGGAAAATGGGGAAAAGTTGAGGGGGACACGCCAGGCTCGCACAGGCACTATACGTTCAACAGGACCAAAACAGTGGAGGATAAGAATAGCGCGTGTATGTCTTGTGCGTGTGCATCAATATAAGTAACGTGTGTTTAGGCATATGATCGGAAAAAAGACAAGTTTGACGTGTAACATACATAGGACTGGGGGTCAGGAGTTTAGCTGGACGCATTATGTGTCTGTATGTATACGAAATGGCTTCCTTGTCCTGAGCAGTCCTGGACAGTTTTTTTTCTTCCCTCTTTTCTCCCCCCTCCCTCTCCCTCTCACATGTTTTGTTTTCCTCTCTCTCTTTTATTAACATCGGTAGTCCTTAGCTGTGTTAACAAGTCTTTTTGCCAGATATCACAGCCACGCTTTCATCAGTAACACAGTGCATCCCCTTGCCCCAGCCCCTAGTCACTCAGGATGGAGAAAGGCCATATGTGTGCCTGTACGTATACATATATGAATATATATATATATACATATATGTATATACATATATGCATGTGTGTGTGTAAGTGTAAGAGGTGGGGACTCATCAGTTTGAAGGTTCGTGGTTTGATAATGGGGCGTGATGTAGGGCAGGGGGGCTTAAAGAAAGTTCAGGTGGTGAGTTTGCGTCCCGTTATTCCTGCTGCGATCACAAGAGTTCGTACTGTCGTAGGTGCATGCGCTGGATGATGTCTCTGCAGTCGTTAAACACTCGGCGGATGTTTTCCGTGTCCACGGCGCAGGTGAAGTGGGGGTAGCAGTAGTGCCGGCCGTCTCCACTCGCTGTACTGATCCTCTGAATAGACGAAACAAGAAAAGGCTAGTCATTTTATTAGGACCAGCAACATGATATGGTTTAAATCGCAACGTAAGGAAGTCTAAGTAAACGTATAAACCTCCATTTAGGGTCGTAAGATTTTTGAAAAGTCTCGTATGCCCACCAAAGCTGCATTTATTTGATAAAAAAATACAGTAAAAACAGTAATATTGTGAAATATTATTACAATTTTAAATAACTTTTCTATTCTAATATATTTTAAAATGAAATATATTCCTGTGATGGCAAAGCTGAATTTTTAGCAGCTGTTAAGGCTTGTTCACACCAAGGACGATAACTATAACAGTGCTGGAACGGCACGTAGACGTAATCAGTTACGTCAAGTAGTCGATTTGCGTGGAATGCGTCGATACGTTGCACTGTTCATGTTCCACAATGATGGCAGCTCCCGGGCATGCTGTAAATCAACCGTTATTACAAAAGTATCAAGCACGATCTAAAGTGTGGAAAGTTTTTTAAACAGAGACTGAATAAAATGGTGCTTTGCATGCTGTTAAACTGAAATGGCAAAGCAAAGCAAAGCAGTACAGCTTCTATTCAAGAAAACATCCCAGTTCTCTCCTACCTCTAAATGATGAGACACCAGCATAAGTATTTGGACTGTTACAGTGAATTTTTACAAAGCACTAGAATACGGTTGTCAGTAGGGCTGGGCGATATGTCTGAAAACCGTATCACGATATCAGTGTTTCATATCGGTCGATATTGATAATTGTTGATATTGTTTATAACCCATTTAAAATAAGGACCAGGAGAAAAATATATTTCAACAACCATGGAAAACCCAAATAATTAAAATGTAAACATAAGTCTAAAGTCACAATGAACACTTTTCCTCTTTTATTTATAATTTCCTCGCTCGCTGCGGCACTCATTTTCTGCTTATCAGTCCAGCAGACCAGCACGAGACAACGATATGGCGCAACCAAAATTGATACAGTTACATGATTGGCTGTTAGTGTGTCACTCCCTACGTTGCTAGGTTACCAGAGAGCGAGTGCCTTTGTTAATGCAACCAAACTTGCTTCGTTTTATCGAACACATTTTTTATTGATGTCGATCACGTGTCTATCGCGATACATACCATTATCGTTTTATCGCCCAGCCCTAGTTGTCAGTCTCATATTTTGAGCTTAATACAGCTGCGTTCGTTTTTACGAGCTGCCATGGCTGCGAGACGCGCGGCTCAAACTTTCTCTCTGCAACCAGTTACAAAGCATTTAACGCTTTTGTTGGTTGTTTAAAATATAATGGATGAACTCACGCCTCAGACTCGTTTATTTAATTTAGCACTGTGAATCATGGTAAAACTTCACAGCTTTATGGACATCACCATACTGTCTCTATGGTTACTGCTGTGGTTAGTTAGTTAGAATGGGGTTGTGATTAAAAAAAAATAAATAAATAATAATAATAATAATAATTGACAGCCAATTAGAAAACATCCTGCTTTAAAGATCAGACAACAAAATTGCAGCATGTGCTTAGAATAAACAGTTACTGTGTGCTGGTGTGAATGCCAATATAGTTATCTTTTTGGTGTTAACAGGCCTTTACTCCAGTCTTTAGTGTCACATGATCCTTCAGAAATCACTGATATGCTGATTTGGTGCTTAAAAAAAAAAAAAAAAAAAAAGAATAGAAAGAATTTGAAATGGACATCTTTTGTAACATTATAAATGTCTTTACTGTCACTTTTGACAAGTTTAATGTATAGTTGCTGAAGTTTCAATTTCAAAAAAAAAAAAAAAAAAAAAAAAAAAAAAAAAAAAAATATATATATATATATATATATATATAAAAAATACTGTCTCCTTCTGAAAGGTAAAAAAAGCAGCGAACAATACAGTTTCTTGCCCAGTACACACACACACACACACACACACACACACACACACACACACACACACACACACACACACACACACACACACACACACACACACACACACACACACACACACACACACACACACACACACACACACACACACACACGCACACAGACAGAGTATATGGTCATGTGGTCAGTACATATATGGTCAGTATATGTTGCCATGATGATTTTGGTCCCATAGAAGAATCAACCAAGAATCAAGACTCACCAAGAACTCGTCTCGGATGAAATATTTTGCTCTCGTAACTCGCGGATCTTCCCCTTGCTCCGGTGTTGCTGTGAGAAAGAAAGCAGATATGTCTTATTAATAACACAGATGCCGTGATATCCAAAGTTACTACTGTGTTGTTCAATTTTGGGTTGATGCAAGAATTTGTATTCAATTCAATTATATGGATGAAAAACTATTTAATTTTACTGACCATCATCTGGTGTAGTGTAGCGTGCAAACTCTGGGAAATAATCCTCGATTTTTGATTTTCCTGCCAAAACCTTCTCAGCCAGCAAGTCCTGCTTGTTTAGGAACAGAATGACAGAAATAGTTCGAAGCCACCTGGAAAGGGACGAGAGAGAACAATGAAGAGATTCGGAAAAAAGGTGATCATAAAACTACACTTTAAAAATGTTTGTAGTACATGCATAAGTACACTCATTAAGCCCTCTTCTTCTCTACATGTGCAAGCGTGTTTTAGGCGTCCAAAAGGTACCTGTTATTCCAGATGTTCTTGAACAGGTTAAGTGCCTCCTGGAGTCTGTTGGTCTGATTGTCCTCTCTGAGCACCATGTTATAACTGCTGCTGGCTACCACGAAAATGATGGCTGTCACGTCTGTTTCAAGAAAGAAAAGGATTTTAGCGTACACTTTGAACCAGCAATGCAAACAATCCATCAAAAATCTATTCCTTAATTACAATAAATGAATGCTCATCAATAAACCAATATATTGGCCAGGGTAATAAGCTATATGTCAGCTCTGTGACTAGATCGATTTTTTTTTGTGTGTGAATTTTGACTAAATATGATCATTGAATTCAAAAACCCACATCAATGGACTTTTATTATGATTATAATTATAATAAAGCAATAAAAGCACACCAGTTACCATTAAAACACTGGATCCATTTCCTGCGTTCATCTCTCTGTCCACCAACATCAAACATACTGCAGAAAAAGAAAACGCATCAGGCCAAAGCCCACAGACAGGTTCACAACAACCACTTATTAGTGTAATTGTGTCTTCTTTTTTTCACCAAATTGTAAAAAGTGCTTACGATGCTGACTGTGTTTATGTTTGCATGTATTTTTGTAGTACTGTGAAGTGAAAATTATGAAGGCCTCCAGGTCAAACTCACTGAAAATTAACTTTGTCCACTTGAAATCTTGTCTCAAAGATCCCGGAAGTCAGAACTCTGCATCTGAGCAAGTCCTGAAAGGAGGAGGCAACGAAGGGAAGAGTTTGAAGTACATTTACAATAAAAGACATCTTTAAAATCAGACGCAATAAGAGAACCATGCCTTTTAAAATGAGAAAAAAGAAATTCCAATGTCAGGCCAATGACATAAGCATCAATATCAAGCATGTTTGAATCCCCGCATGTGGATTTTCGCTGGATCTTTACGCACCTGATCAGTGGGAGTATAGTCGCTCTGTTTCACAGTGTCAATCCTGTCCAGGAAACTAAAAGGAAGTAAAGAAATAACATTAACAACTGTCCAATATTTTTAACACTTCTTTATAATCAATAGGGTAAGAAGGATATGCTATTTGCAATTAAGAGTAATGAAATAACAGAGAGCTGGATTTATCCCAAACAAGTCAAGACAAGGAGGAAGTTATTAAAGGATGTTGTTATGCACAACCCAGAGTTTAGTCATTGCCAAACAAGCACCTTGCATCTGGAAAGCATCCATTAAGAGACATTACCACATGACTACTTACCGATATTGTGGTATAATGTTAATGTGGTGTAAATTATTCATACTGTGACAAGATTTGTCAAACCATCCATCCCTAATAATCATTTGAAAAAATGTGATACACCCAGAATGATATTCTATTGCAATACTGAACCAAAAAGGTAATGTTTGTTCAAAAGTTTAAACACAATATTCCTGCATTTACATAGGCACACACACAATTTCAAATCTCCGCACGACAAGTCGGCTATGGAGGGAAAAAAATGGCAGCTGATAGAATCTGCAGCTGTGGAATAAGCCAGCAGGTGGCGCATGTTTGTGTTGGAGATCAAAGCAGGCAGGGTTCTGAGTCATAGTGATCAGAGAGCGCACAGTCAGACGCTGCTCTAGTCAATGGATCGGCTCTAGTGGGAGGAAACAGAGAGGGGAAGAGAGGGCAAAACAGAGGGAGGGAGGGGGATCAAGAAACGCTGTCTTAGTCAAGCTGCTATCCGGTGAAACGACTGCAAGATGGTGGGGTGGCTCGAACTCGCCTCCTGGTTCTTTGTGCATGGAGCAGAGATATTAAAGACACTCATCAGAAATGATGACTTCGATGTCCCCTACGAAATGCTCCTCATTCAGAACTATACATTTATAGCGTTGACACTGACAAAAGACCATATAATACAATATAATTAGTGCTGCAATTAATGATTATTTTGATGATCGATTAGTTGGCTGAATATTTCTTCGATTAATCAGATAAAAAGGCCAGTTTTTTTTTTTTTTATTGACAAAACACACTTTCACATCCTGCCCAATGCTGTCCTTCAAACAACTGAATGCTATGAAAACATATATACTATAGAGAATATCTACATCTATGCTATGCAGAAGCAAAAAGACAGTTTAGATCCCTACATTAAAAATTAAGATAATAATAAAGAGAACAAAACAACAACAAAAACTCAGTGGCTATGTTTACATGCACCCAAATAATCCATTTGTAATTGGATTGATGGCTCAATCGGATTGAAAAACGTACATGCAAACACCTTTATCGATCCGATTGAGCTTGATCTGAATGAAATTTTGATCAGATTGGAAGGTGTGGTTTATTCCTTTTCTAATTCGATCCAACAGCAAAAAAAGATCATGTAAACGCTTGAATCTGACTACTTCCTCAATCGTATTCTGAAGTCTCTGGGGCACATACGCAATGCAATGCTGACGAGCATTATGCAGTGCGCAAGTTCACGTTTACGCCTTTAGTTGTAAAGATTTATGAATGTGTATGCCAACAGGACAAAAATAATGATGAGCTCTGTTGGTGTCACGTCCATGGTTGTCTCCGCAAGTGTGACTTATATACATTCCGATTAAAACATTTGCATGTGACGTCATATCAAACACATATAAACGGATATTTGAATCAGATTACAATGTTTAGAGTACATGTAAACAGATATGCAACCGGATTCATTCCAATCGGACTGACAAAAATTGGTGCATTTAAACACAGCCAATGTTAAAAGAGGAATGTTTTGCAGTAACACACATTCACTCAGTAACCGTTTACATGCCGTTATCCCTTTACAGTTACCACTCTCATAAAATACTTGAATTACATGTTGACTTACCTAAACCTAACCTAAACCTAAATTAAACATCCAACAACTGATATTTCAGCAAAATTATTATTTTTTTGCGCTGAATTTTTATTGTCCCCCTCTCTAATGCATCTGTTTGACGCACATGTGCGTAAGCGGTCATTCGGAAAAGTCTGAAGTTTAATGCATACTGTCAGGACAGGCCATCATGGAAATACTTGTGTGAATTTTTAACACAGATACGAATATAACCACAAAATTAAAGTTTTGCACTGAGGAAACAATCACATTAAACAGCACACACATTTATCAAAGCATCTGACAGGGCAAGCCATGTTAAGCATTACGTTAATGCATTAGCTTGAAACTTAAAATAAAGCTTCAAGCTTACTTCTATTTTTATATGCATTTTGTCCATTGAACTGCGTTATTCAGCGCTGTAATTTGACGCGACTGGAGGAATTATTTTCATTATTATCAATTTTATTAAAGGTGCCATCGAATGAAAAATTTTATTTACCTCAGCATAGTGTAATAACAAGAGTTCAGTACATTGGTAATGACATACAGAGTCTCAAACTCCATTGTTTTCCTCCTTCTTATATAAATCTCATTTGTTTAAAAGACCTCCGAAGAACAGGCGAATCTCAACATAACACCGACTGTTACGTAACAGTCGGGATCATTAATATGCACGCCCCCAATATTTGCATATGCCAGCCCATGTTCAAGGCATTACACAAGGGCAGCCAGTATTAACATCTGGATCTGTGCACAGCTGAATCATCAGACTAGGTAAGCAAGCAAGAACAATAGCGAAAAATGGCAGATGGAGCGATAATAATTGACATGATCCATGATATCATCATATTTTTAGTGATATTTGCAAATTGTCTTTCTAAATGTTTTGTTAGCATGTTGCTAATGTACTGTTAAATGTGGTTAAAGTTACCATCGTTTATTACTGTATTCATGGAGATAAGAGCCGTCGCTGTTTTCATTTGCAGTCTGTATAATGCACAAACACATCTTCATTCTTTATAAATCTCTCCAACAGTGTGTAATGTTAGCTTTAGCCACGGAGCATCATCAAACTCATTCAGAATCAAATGTAAACATCCAAATAAATACCATACTTATGCGATTAGACATGCTGCATGACGAACACTTTGTAAAGATCCATTTTGAGGGTTATATTAGCTGTGTGAACTTTTGTTTATGCTGTTTAAGGCAAGAGCGAGCTCCGGGGGCGGTGAGCACAAGAATTAAAGGGACCGCAACCTGAATCGACGCATTTATAATGATGCCCCAAAATAGGCAGTTAAAAAAAAACAATAAAAAAAATCTATGGGGTATTTTAAGCTGAAACTTCACAGACACATTCAGGGGACACCTTAGACTTATATTACATCTTTTGAAAACACGTTCTTCGGCACCTTTAATTAGTTATTGCAAGCCCTAACAATTTCCTTTCTATAAAAGAATTCTCAACTAGTTGATCATTAACCTTTTTTTCTTCAATTTTAGTTTCAACAAACTGCGAAAAATATAAGACAAAATTAAGATAGTTCAAATATTTTTCATAAAACAAATTACTCATGAACTAGTTCCTTATAATAATTCATTTAAAAATACTTGCATCTTTAAAAGTACTAAAAAAGTCATTAAAGAATTGCACCAGTAATCAGAATCATTAATATTTCTCACAAATGCCTGCAAAAGTTTAATGCCTAAATCAAAACATGAGGGAATCAGAGACAGCAAGAGAAATCCGCAGGCCGGACGCGCATGTGTATCCCCCCATCCAAGTCCAACAGGAATGTGACATACAGGGTTGAAATGTGACAGCATGGCTGTAAGTCCCACACACAGCGGCATGGACTGCACTAGTGTGTGTGTATGCATGCAACACGCACAGCAGGCCGCACAAATGAAAGTGTGGCACGTCACGTGGAAGAGGGGGCATAAACAGAAATAAAAAGCAGCAAACAATGAAAGACAGACCAGACAAAATGAAGACAGACAGACGAGGGAGGCTTGCAGAGACAGTTGTATTATGACCGCAGCCGTTGTCTAACACCATATCTCAATTATTGCCTTTCTTCCTATTAATAGAATGATTCCAACAATAGCCCAGCCCACTAGTCAGACATAATACAACTCATGCCCCTCTGGGTACAATAGTTGGGGACGCGTACAGCCTCCGCTGTTGTAATGCCAAGCAGAAGAGACCACTATATTTGTGACCGAGTATATATAGCCCTGCATTCCAAATCCAGCCTCAACTCATGTGGAATTCTAGAATTCAAACGGCCGCACGGCAGGAAGTTTGTGAAATTGTTGCGCGCCGATGTCTGCCAACAGTTGCAGAGACTCTAATTCGGATCAGTGTATAGCACAGACTCTTGAAAGCATGTGAAAGATGTTAAAAGTCTTAACACACGAGATGGATGTTAGCACATATCGAGTTGTTCTTATAGCATGCAGTGCAGATATGATTAGGCAGCAACTTCAATTAAAAATTTTTTTAAAATAAATAAAAAAATACTTCAAGCTGTAAATGGATGGTCTGGCCAAACACACACACAACGTATCACATGAGTCATATGACTTGGCCCACACAGAATTACTGTTCAGCTCCCTTTATTTATTATATAAAAAAGTATGCTGCTCACTCATGCTTAAAGCAATTCACTGCAGTAACAATGCAAGTAATGCCCAGTACTCCTTTTGGGATGTCCCAGACGAAAGATGATAAATCGTGGCAACCTAAACGGTGGTCATACATCGTATAGCATAGGAGGTTCAAAGACGGCCATTGTCACAGTCTTGCGACCAAAGATAGCCGGCAAAAATTTCCTGACAGTGTCAGAAATTTAGCACGATCATCTCAGTGTGATTGCTGCTACGACCCGTCTACTGACTAGCCAATAAAAATGCAACATGAAATGGCGTATTGATTAACGCGACATGGCGCCACAACTTAAAACTACTTTCCTTGAGCTCCAAAAACTGGCTTGCCAAGTTGGCCTCTTTCTCCTATCCATGAGCGAGTCCATATTCTCCTCCTCTTTTTTCAGCACACAAAAACCACAATTGCCAAAGTGCGATATCTTGTTCTATTTGTTAACCACTAGCCCATTCTGATAACACTTTGTCTATACTAACTTGCGTCGTAGACTATGATTCAATAGGTGTCATCATCGTACGGTCTTCATGTCATACACAAGTTTATTAGATCCATGTCATACAGTGTGATTTGTAATGATCTTATAGGATTGCTGAAATCACACAGTCTGTAGCAGGCATAAAGCAAGTAAAAGTGCAAAAGTGTATAATTTATACATGAACACACACACACACACACACACACACACACACACACACACACACACACACACACACACACACACACACACACACACACACACACACACACACACACACACACACACACACACACACACACACACACATATATCCCTTATCTTTGTCCCATCAACTTGACCCTCACAACATTGCCCTTAAATGTTGCCTGTTAAGAATTATTTTGAAAAGCACAATATTAGGATGTCAAATATTTTGGATGGATCTAATTGTTTTATTATACTGCATCTTACTAAACACTACACAAAAACAACTGTATTCATACTTTGACTACAAAAGTGGACAATTCAAAATATAAATCACCAAAAAAAAAAACAGCCTTAAAATGTTGTCAATTAACATTTTTTGAATTAAATATTACTTAAGCTTTATCTTAAAATATTGTAATGATTAAGATGATAAATAATGCAGCAAATAGTATGGATGGACATTTACTTATGTTTAGTACATACAATATTGCTTCTTAGTAAATCGCACTAAAAACTAAACTATTCATACTTTCTCTAGATAAATGGCACAGTTCACTGAAAAGTATTTTTTTGAACGAGTTATCCTATCCACTACCATATTAGTTGTTTGTATAAAAAAAAAAAAAAAAAATCAAGAATTTTTTTGTAAAACTTTTTTGTAGTTTTTAAACTTCTCAAATCTCAGTTGCTTTCTTTAAACTATCACATTTTTGAGGGGATATAATACTTATTGTTTACACACACACACACACATAAATAAATGTGTGTGTGTATACACAGGCACACACACACACACACACACACACATTATATATATATATATATATATATATATATATATATATATAAAAAAATGTAATACATTAAATGTAATAATACATCTACACACGCATATATTATGTAAATACGAACTTGTGTTAAATGTGATCAACTGTGATTAATCGATTTGATAAATAATGATAATAATAAAATAGCAATTGATAATAAAAAAAGCAAATTATAAATACCCAAAGGTTTGCCCCCCCCCCCCCAAAAACATATGATATGATATGATATATGATATATATATATTATATATATATATATATATTTTTTTTTTATTTTTTTTTATTTTTTTTATTAAAATTTCTGGAAATGAACAATTGAGTACTATTATTAATACTTAATATATTTTCATTTACAATGGACTACAGCATGGAGCATTTAAAATATCAAACAAACAAATATTTAAAGTAATGAAAAAAAAGTAATGCAAGTCTCTTAATAGATCAAAAGTAAAGCCAAGAAAAAAAAAAACATGCAAAGAGAAAAATCTATTCATAGCGAGTAGAGTGAGCCGATGGTGTATTAACATGGAAAAGCTGATAATATCCTCATCGCTTACTAATCTGGTTAATGTTACAGCTCATCTAGTTAACAGTGGAGTATTAAGAGTGTGGATTAGGCAGCTTCCGGGGCCAATACGGCAAACACTGTTTAGGCTCAGAGAGGGCCGCGTATGTGTGCGTGGCACGATACGGTACAGAGGATATCTAACGCAAGCCTTTCAGAAACAACAGTGGCGTTCCACAACAAACATTTATGGTTTAAAACAAAAATGTATTATTATACATATAAAATGTTTTATTTTATATGTTTAAAAAATAAAATAAAAGCGATGTATCCAACAGCATTTGGAGTTCAGCATTTCATTAAATGCAACTTACAAGAAAAGCTAGTTATATTTTTCTCCGCAAATATGTTAATTCAACGACAACTGTGAATTAATCGATAGCCCCCAACCGCATTTTGTCTCTCTTAAACACACACTTCTGTAAGTTTGCAACGCCAGAGTAAGGGAGCAGCAGAAACCGGGAGAGAGGGAGCGGTGGAAGAGAAAGAAAAGAGAGAAGGCTGTGTCTGACATTACAGCGGCGTTCCAAAAATAGCTCCCTGGCGCCCTGGCCTCCAGCTCGGTTGTCATAGCGACAGAACCACAGGCGCTATAAATAGACTATCAGCTCCAAATCTTATGTGACTGGAGAGAGGCCAGAGAGAGGGAGAGACAGACAGAAAGAGAAAGAGTGAAGAGAAAAAGACAGAGGGAGTGGAGCGAGAGAGAGAGGAGGGGAGGAGGGAAAGGTGGAGAAGGGCCAGTCAAAGAGAGAGGGGAAAGCAAAAAGAGAACGAGAGAAAAAACAGGTCTGGTTTCGCAAAAGAGGGATAGGGGAAGAAAAGAGAGAGAAAGAGAGACGCTTGAAGAGACAGAAAGAAACATGGCGGATGGTTCAGGAATTTTTTTTCCTCCATGCACTGGGCTTATGTTTAGGAACTACAGACAAGCAAGAACGCAATGTTTATCTGGTGTACAAAAATATAGAAAGCTTGTAGAAAAAATATATTTCTTGCTTTCTTTGAAAATAGACAACCTTTTTTCCTCTCTGAAACTCACGCAAGCAAGAATGCAACACTTCTTTGGTTTTGGAAAAATAGAAACCGTACATAAAATGGTAAATCTTTTGCTTTCTCTGAAAACAGGCAGCCATGAAACATTTCTTTACGTCTACTAAATGCACATCAATGCAACATAGCTCTGGAATACAAAAAAAAAAAAAAAAAAAAAAGTTTGAAGAAAATTCTATTTTTTACTTTCTCTGAAAACAGAACCCCAATGAAACCTTTATTTTTTTACCACGTTCACACAAAGTTTCTTTGGTTTACAAAAACTATTGACAGCTCCAAGAAGCCTAGGCTAATTGTTTCTTTGTAATACACACGATTTAAAGTGGTAATATGTTGGAATTTTCATGGATTCATGTATTTTTGTATTGTGTGGCTACATTTACATGCAACCAAATAATCTGTTAGTAATCGGATTCGTGGCTCAATCGGACTGAAAAGCATTCATGTAACAAACACTTTAATTGATCCGACTGAGCTTGAGCGTATTGGAAGGGGTGGTTTATTCCTTTTCTAATCCGATCGAGAGGGCATGTAAACACTTGATCGGATTGAAAACCGAAACTGGAAATTAGGGTTGTGGTGGTGAGGAAATTTTCCCACCGGTTAATTGACGTGTGACAACACCGGTAATACTGGTATCACCAGGAGGGAGGGGGGCTTCGCCTCTTTTGCACCTTACTTTTAAATCGCTAATTCGAGATTAAGCGAAAGTAAAATACGCACTGCCGCAGGGGCATTCATAACAGTGTGGAATGAGCGTTTTTAATTAATTCCTATGGAAGTTGAGCTTCAATATTAATGAACTGAAAACGCTCCGCGCCAATAGACTATGAATGCCGTGCGGATTTTACTTTTGCTTTCAAATCAGTGCCAATTCGGGGGCGGCAATTGCTTGGATGGTGGGTTATTATTATTCTTAATGAAAAACACAACAACTAGAAAAACAACTAATCCTTTGCAGGTTCCCTATTAGCACTTGCCTGCCAAGGCCAGACTGATATATCTTCTACAAGATATATCAGTCTGGTCAGTCCGCCCTCCGTCGCAATTCGAGTCAACTCCAAACCGTACCGTGCAATCAGATTCGTTTATTTCAGTGACACAAACAGCGTCACTCTAGTGCGGCGAAAGTCCCTTCAATATCAACAAAGATTGCGCACGGGAGACCCGAGAGTTTGTTCTATTCAGCCGTGAATTCAGTTTTAAATGACCAAAAACACATTATTTACTTTTCACTGTTGACTTTCGTCGCTTTGCTAACGTCATATCCGCCCTTCTCTGATTGGTTTACTTCGCTTCCTGTTTGCTTGGATTTGCTCCGCCCTAGAAATCGAATTGATTCAATGGCCGACCAGACTCATCCGCTGGTACAGTGGTGAGGCTGGATTTTCCAGGCAATATTAGCACTGGGGTTAAATTCAAAATATTAAAAATCTAGCTCGTCAGTCAGCTCCTCACTCTCGTGATAAATGAAATCTGACTCCTGCTGCTGATCTGTGCTGCTCTTGTTTGGCTCACGCTGCATTGAGCAGATGCGTTCAGTTTTTAATTGTAGTGTCTGTTTTCTAACTGAACTAAACGATTTTCATTACTATAAAAAAAATCTAAATGATTGTGGCGCGATTGGCAAGTTAAAATCCGGTAACACCATCAACACCGACTATCGCAGCAAGCCTACTGGAAAGTACTGCGCATGTGCAAAGATGTAGAAATGCCGTAATGATGTATGACGCATGGAACAAGCTGTTCTTCCTGTTGAATACAGTGTCATAAATGAGTGTCCTGTCATTCTAAAATTCTCTTTTCACTCATCGTCTGTGAAGTGGAGCAGGACAACGTCGCACCAGTCCTTGTTTCACACTCATCCACAGACGACCGGTTTTGGCTGTGGGGAGGGGCATTTTTACTGCGTGATAAGCAGCATGGCACAGCAGTTCATATGCCAACTGTCTCCAAATTATGACCAGAAATGGATAAATATTAGGTCTTCTGTTTAAAACAACTAAACAACTAACATAGGAGAATAGTTATTATGCGCAAACAGCAGGAAACTCTGTATTTGTGCAGTGTGCACATGTCAAAAAATCAATTCCGATTATAAGCTTGTGGCATATGGTGCGTTCAAGTCATGTCGGAAAGATCGTATTTACGAGCAGAACTGACATGAATGCCACCACAATGTCGTAAATACCAGTGGGAAGCTCGTAATTTTCTTTAAGCTCCGATCTGTACGAGTTGGGGGCGTGTCAGTCAGAAACATGGCGAAATACCACAATATTACAGGTATTTAGCAGTGAATTGTCAGGCTTTTCTATTTACAACAAAGTAAGCTGATTCCCAGCAAAAAATACAATAGCATCACAGTATAAAAATGTAATATGCAACAATAAAGTTTACAACAGCTTCATAAATTAATTAAAAAACATAAAAAAGCAACATACAACTAATGTACATTATTTGCTCTACATTTTCTAGAAGCAGAAGTGTTGTAATTTTGTGTAATTAATTTAGAGAAGGCACACCGCCATCATACTCCGACGAAAGTGACTTGAACGCACCTACCGTCGTACACACGATTTCCCACCTCGTAAATACGAACTTCCCAGGAAGACTTGAACGCACCAATATAAACACGTCAACCCGGTATTTTGCATTCATCAAACGGAATTAATTACATTCACACTTTTTGCTTCAATCTGAATGAAACAGAGCCAATGTGTCATGCAAAGAAAAGGAATTAAACTGTAGTGTCACATAGCCATAGTACTTTATAATCAACCTATTATAATAGTGTAATTTTAATTACCCCATCTGTCGACATGCTGGTGAATCGCAGAGCTGGTACAAATGTGTCCACATTGCTATGATCAGATGCTTTCTTAACTGCTGTTTTCTCACCGCTGTCATTGTGTTTATTTTGTTATTGAGAGAAAAGAGCACAGCACATATTTAAAAATTCATCTAAATGGCATCTGGGTGTTCAATGCAAATGTATTTGCAACTTTTTACTACCAAGTAAAGAATGAAAAGAACTTCGCAGAGTATATCAGGGCACTGAATCATGTTCAGTCTCTTGTACGTTACATGTGCACGAGTGCGTGAACAAGCAATAAGTTACTGGTTGCAGTTCATTTAAGGGGTTAGTTCACCCAAAAATGAAAATTCTGTCATTTATTACTCACCCTCATGTCATTCCACACCCCTTCGTTCATCTTCGGAATAGGCCTGCACGATTCTGGGAAAAATATTAATCACGATTTTTTAGCTTAGAATTGATATCACGATTCTCTACAACGATTTTTTTTCTCATGAAATGTAATGTTTATAGCACACATGAACCATGACAAAACAAAACAAATTGGAAGTAACGTACCAAAAATATTTGTTTTGGCACCTATAGAACATTGCACATCACCACAAGCCTGTAAACATAGAGGCTTCAATGAATAGAACTACCGCGCTCGCTCGACGAGTGAAACACGAGACTAGCGTTCACACCAAACGCGAATAGAGAGTCAAATTCGCGTCTACCGCGTCTAGTTTGCCACTTGAACATTTTGAATGCATTCGCGCGTCTAGAGCGAAATAGACGCGCGTAAAAAACAAGCGTTTGAAGCGAAATTGACACGCGTCCGAGGCGAAATCCGCTTCTTGTGTGAGGGGCAACTGCTAGGCGGTTGTCTGTTTGCAAGATGGCTGATGTTGATCGTGCGTTCATCGAGAGAGCCACCGCTTTGTATTTGCTCTGGAGAGCAGAACAGCGGCGTAGGGGTCAGCGTCGCGGGAAGGCTGCGGGTCGATAAACTTGTACGTGACTCAAAAGTGAAATGTGTATTTACAACTTACCAGGTAGCCCAATCTCCTCACCGACACTCTTCCAAGCGAGCTCCTTTTTATTCCTGTCTGAAGTATGAACTTGTGTCATAAATCTCTGGCTGACGCGCGAATGAGGCGAATTCGCGTCTTCCGCGCCGTGAGACCTCCAGACGCGCGTAAACGCGTCTTTACATTGACTTAACATTGAAATCATTCGCGCCAGACGCTCTATTCGCGTTTGGTGTGAACAGGCGCTTTGTCGTTGGCTGAGGGTGAAGCCCTGTGAGAGCGGTCCTTTCAAAATAAAGGCTGATTTTTTATTTTTTTTAAATCGAAGTCATTTAAAAATTAAATCGTGAACAGGGTGAATCGAGATCGCGATTTTATAACGATTTATCGTGCAGGCCTACTTCGGAACACAAATTAAGATATTTTAGTTGAAATCCGATGGCTCCATAGGGAGCAATGACATTTCCTCTCTCAAGATCCATTAATGTACTAAAAACATATTTAAAAAACAAAATAACGACTTATTTAGTGATGGCTGATTTCAAAACACTAATTCATTTATGCTCCGATGCTTCATGAAGCAGTGTATCGAATCACGATCCAGATCGCGTGTCAAACTGCCAATGGCGGAAAACACGTGACTTTGGCACTCCGAACAGCAGATTCGACACGCTGATTCATATGTGCTCCGATGCTTCCGGAAGCACTGTTTTGAAATCGGCCATCACTAAATAAGTTATTTAGTTTTTTTGGAGCACCAAAAATATTCTCGTCGCTTTATAATATTAATATTGAGCCACTGTACTCACATGAACTTATTTAAATATGTTTTTAGTACATTAATGGATCTTGAGAGAGTAAATGTCATTGCTCCCTATGGAGGCCTCACAGAGCCATCGGATTTCAACAAAAATATCTTAATTTGCATTCCGAAGATGAACGAAGGTCTTGTGGATGTGGAACAGCATGAGGGTGAATAATAAATGACAGAATTTTCATTTTTGGGTGAACTAACCCTTTAAAGGCCACAGGTGTTGCTAATAATAAAGGTTTCAAAAGTCTATACAGACCCTTTAACTGAAAAAAAAAAAAAAAAAAACCTACGAAACAAGCTGGAATGCAACACTTACCTAATTTCTTTTTTTCAGCTCTGCACAAGATTTATTTTTACAAAATATAGTAAGCCGTTTTTTTTTTTTTTACTTTCTCTGAAAACTCTAAAACCTTCTTTCATTATGCTGACAAAATGCGAACTACCAAGAACATTTCTCTGCTTCACGAAAATATAGAGAGCTCCATGAAAATACTGTCTGCATGCTTTCTGTAATAATAGCACCCTAAAGAAAAATGTCTTTTGTTTTCTCTATTTGAACACCACTTGCACACCTGAATAGTTGCAGGCAGGTGCGTTGGATACAGGAAATAATGCAAAAGAAAAAAGTCCTGCATATTGCTGTTGCCTGCAAGATATCCAATTTTTACTGAGATGGCAACATTTCAGTCAAGAGACCTTTGTCAGGAATTAAAAGGAATCCATGCACTTGATTTGCATTTACAAATGTAAACGGGCAGGAATGCAACATTTCTCAGTTTTATGGAAATGCAGAAAGCTTATAGATAACATCAAAAGGAACATTTCTTTTCTCCATGCACTGGATTTACGCAAACGAAATGCAAAAAAAAAAAAAAAAAAAAGAGGAGGAATACAAAGTTTCTTTAGTTTATGAGAACAGAAAGCATGTAGAAAACAGTGTAAGACAGAACATATTGTTTTACATGATAAAAACAAACATGTCTTCTCTGGTTTACAAAAATACAGAGAGCCTGTAGAAAGAGTCAACTTTCTTTGTTAATACACATGCTTCCTCTGAAAACAGCATAACCCTAATGAAACTGTTCTCATTGTTTTTTTTTCTAAATCAGCCATTTTCTGTGACTGCAGTGACGCTACTAGCAGATGCAGAAAGAACAAGTAAGGAGAGAGGAAAAAAAAAAGTTGCGGGATGAACAAAAACAAACTGATAAGTCTGTATTCTTCCCTTGCATTTTGTAGCCATTTTTGTGTTCGTCTCCACATCAATGATAACATTATTGAGCCCACAATACTGCTGCAACTCGAACGTACAAAGAAACAGATGAATGAAAACACAAATACATACACGTATGCACACGTTCAATATGGACACCTGGCCATGTGACAGGAAGAGCCTTGAAAACACTCAGACAGAAAAAATGAGCTCATAACAGGACGAGCGGTTGACAACGCTAGTTTCTCGCTGAACGCGTGTACGTGCTTGTGCGCGCTTGAAACAGCACAGTCATTCTCCTCCGTCCCTCTTTGCAGTCTGAGAGGTTGGGAGTTGCCCTCCAAACCCTCGCAAGTAGCCACCATTATCACTTTAAGCTAATTTTTCTCCTTCAAAAGGAGAGATGCATTATTTGCTATGCTTGCGGATCTCCTCTCTCTCTCAAACAGTCTTCTGCTGTGAGTGAGTGAACCAGCGAGTTAAAAATAGCTCTCTCTCTCTTTCTCTGCTCTACGTTTACATAAGCGTGCAGCGGGGTGTGTGGGGGGGTGCACTTCCGGTCTAAATGGCTCAGGCCAGCGTCTGATCCACAACAACTACCAGTGGCTGTGGGAGAGGACAGGACACACATATATACACATACCCTACCGTGTTCAACATTCAAACCTCAATGTCTTCTGAAAGCGTATGTCTAGCACTCATCAGTCTCGCTTTCTCACGTTCTGTCATTTCTGCCTTCATCGCATTTCTATTACCCTCCCTCTTGAATGCAAGTCCGACACATGCATCGTGCTAAGAAAGTCACACAGACCAATCTAATCGACTATTACAAGAATATTCCAATGCGAATCAGCTCGGTTGAAATTGTTCTCATTAAGCTTTCAAATACTAAAAATTCTGCACAATTAAAAAGCAATTCAAACCCAGCATTTAAAAGGAACAGAATACTCACTACTGTGCGCAGTCGATCAGTTGATATTCGTTGGATCTTTCGAAGCAAGCTCTCACCCCTTCATCCTGCCACAGGGTCTTTGTGTGTTCATAAAATTCCTGTTGGGAAGACAAGTGGAAGAGAGGAAAAATCCATAAACTAGCTGTTGGAATCCAGGCAAATCTTTTGCACCTCTGTAGTTTGGCCACGTATCATTTTTCAACATGTTTGTTTGGTTTGCAAGAATGCTTTAGAGCATGCCAACCTGTAAAAAAATAAAAACCACCACCACTGACTGGTCCATTACAGGCTCTCAACAACCAATCAGGAATGTGAAATGGGATTTTTGCACGCAAGAATACCAGATTCTGGTCCGGATTCAGATTCCACTTTTAATATTTCAACGATTTTGATTCCTTCAAAATGGTTCTGTTAACTTTTTTATTTTTTTTATCATGTTAAAAGAGAAAGAAGAGTGTATTGTCAAATTGTATTTTTTATTAAAAATGTCAGATTTCAACATAATAAATAAAAAATAAATTTGTATAGGAATACTGGGGACAAAAATGACAATTTATAATGAGGAATGTCATGTCTATGAATACACATACATCACAAGAACACAAGTTTAAATAATGAATAATGATTCCCAACATAGTTTAAATGTGAACCTAAGGAAAAATCCTGTTTCTGATTTAGGATGTCATCAACTCGTAATGAATACTGGAGGCTACAAGGAAACAAACGTTAAAAGATGAAGAAGTGTACTTTAAAGCAGGGGTTCTGAAAATATTTGGAGCCAGGGACACCTTACAGGGGAAAAGATTTTCCAAGGACCCCCTTAAAATTATAACAGTGATTAAGGCCAAAGTTAACACAACATGCTTTTTCTTTTTTTATTTGTGCAAATGGTCTCCATCCTATGCACTTTTTAATAATACAGCACAATTTTATAATTTTACGTATTTTCTAGGGTTAAACTTGCTTTGTAGAGAGAAAACACACACATACACAGTTGCATTAGTTATATTTAAAAAAAATAATAATAATAAAAAAAAAAAATATATATATATATATATATATATATATATATATATATATATATATATATATATATATATATATATATATATATATATATATATATATAAAAATAAATAACATTTTATTATTAGCCTATACTTATAAATAATGTAAAATACCAGTAAATAAAATGAACCGTTAACAAACATTATAAACATGTAGGCCCATTTTTACTTCCTCTCACTCCATAACAAATCCTATCAATTAATCGTATTCAGAATAAAACAAGAACGAAAAGTAACATTTATTTTAAATATCAAGCCTCAACTAATTTATTTGAATCGAAACTGAAACTGGTGCTGAGTTTGCGCACCTCTCACTCAGTCCAAATGTCATATTTGCGATGTAACATTTGGATGCTAAACTATTATTTATGTAAAGAAGGCTTTGTACTTCAGTTAGGTCCCAATATAGACACAAATTAGCATCCTTTACATGCAAAGAAATAAGTCTGGATTAACAGCAAGTGACCGGCAGCATTCTTACTGTACGACAAACAAATTAAATTAAGCTGTATATCTTTTTATATGTCCGGCTGACTGCATTATATTTTGATAATGAAAAGGCTGCAATGTCAAGTTAGCAATGCTAGAAGTGATATGTTGTGTGTGTGTTAGGCACGATCACTTTCATCATAGCAGCGGAAACAACTTAATACCATCATTTATGGTCATACAATACATACTACTAAATACAAAACATCCTTTTGTCAAATAAAGAAAACAAACAGGATGCGTTTTCTGCCATCTCGGTCTCCTTGAACGTCTTTCTGGAGCATGTCAAAAATTAACCACACAGCGAATACTTGACTCACAGACATGAGAAAGATCTAGAAACTTTTAAGTGCCTATTTCTAAAAGTCTTATGTTTTGATTACTTGATTTTAAATGCATTATATAAGTCACTTTGGAATATAAATGTTTCAGATAAAAAAAACGTGACTTATAGTCCATAAAATATGGTATAGCAAATTATTTTGCGGACCCCCTGCCTATGGGTCACTGACCCCACTTTGAGATCCCCTGCTTTAAAGAAAAAATAATTATTATTTAAAAAAAACAACAACAACAACAAAAAAACAATAAAGCCAAATTAAATTATTTTACAAGCTGTAGAAGAGAATATTAGAGGTAGAGGTTAACATTATATGCATCAGCTCAGCTCTTCTGCTTTGTCCTTTTGGACAACATGCATAAAAAAAAAAAAAAAACACCAAACAACATACGCACTTCATGTATAACAAAAGCCACATTTATAGAAGAGTTCAAGACAGAACTAAACGATTCTGACCACCCACTGCAATTCAGACATGGTGGTGAAATATGAATGAGCATCTGAAATGAAAAACTTCCAATCTGAGCAGGACACAGTCAGAACTGTCCCACTTTATAAAGCGGTTTATATGTAGTGCCTATGTTGGCATGAACCTGAACAGAAAATGAGCCGGGACAAAGGAAGAGTGACACCGTGGTCCCAACAGGGAACGGGACTTTGTCTCACTTGATCTTTGTTTGTGTTTGGAAATGGTAGCTTTCACTTTGGCACAACTCCTTTATCATAAAGGAGTGCCACTACATTGCTAAACATGTAGGACAAGAGCCACACGCCACCCACCAACTCTCACTGATCTTACCTTATATATTTATTTTCTGGATATCTGAATTTTTGTATCATAACAGTATATTGTTCTCGTATATACTATAATCTAATCAAATATATTTGTTAAAAACAAAATCATACTTGTATATACACAAAACAAAACATATGCTTCTTTGTACAGAAATGAAGAAAGGGCCTTCATTTTATTTTTTAAAGTGATCATGAACTGCCATTTTTTATTACTGTTGTCTGAGGTCCGCTTATGACGTTCGCAAGATTTTTACATAAAAAAATAAAATAAAAAAAGTAATAGGCTATTTTCTACCCTGTTTTTGATCATGAAACACTCCGTTTTTATGGGCGTGCCACGTTGAAGACTTGGAAGTAAACGCCACAACGGTTGGGTAGCAGTGCTGCATTTTAAAAAAAGTTTCAATGCCCCGTCTGTACATGTGTGGAATTGTTTTGAAAACTTCCAATTTGGAAAAATGGCAACCGGAGAGATTCAGCCATACATTTTTTGAGCCAGAGTCTGATCCCGAATCGCAAGACAATGAACAGACTACACCTCAAATACCAAGGATACTCCAGTCTGTGAGAACGCGGTAAAACAAATATTTTTATTAATGTTATTTATATCTTTATGTATTTGTGCAGTTATTCTAACTTTATATTATAGTGTAATCAAAGACGCTTCAAATAGTTATTAGTCAAAGTTCAAATATTTACCAACAATGTGAAAATTATGCATATTACATCTGCAGTCTTGGTTGTGGACCCTTCTGTGACTTTGGTTAGACACGTACACATAATCAGTGCATCAAACGATCTGTAACAAAGCAGTAATAGTAGTAAAAAAATGTTTTACTCACATATTACCTGAGCATAAGTGAGTTAATATAGAGAGGCAATATATCAGAAGGCACAGCATTGTTTTTTTTAAATTTCAGTCTCTCTGCAAATCCTGCGTCAAACTGTGTCTTGTTTACAAAGGAATCTGCGATGAAATGAAACGAACAAATGCACAGTGTCTTACGCGATCTAGAACTTTATTAAAAATAAAGTTCAACCACGCATTCCTAATGTTGGAATCAGAAGGACAGATGCAACGACTGTGTTTTTCCACAACCTGACACACAGCATGACATTTTTCATTCTTCAAAAGTATGTGTATCACCTACTTGCTGCTTGATTAAGTGTTTGCGTCACGTATGTTATTTACCTACTACTTATCATGCGTCAATCAGGGGGCGAGGCTACAGTGGTAATGATGTAGAAGTAGGCGTTGATCTTCTTCTGCAGAGGCGTTCTTTTAAATATCTGACATATATAGTCATAAATCGACCAAAATTCCAAAATGAGTCATTTTCAGACCTTGGTTTCAATAAAAGCTTTCATTTGAACTAACAACTAAGTTTTCAGTTCTGAAACTTACAGGATATTCTTTTAGTATGATGACCTCTTAAGGCCCTTTCACACAGGGCACGACAACAGCACCACTGCGCTAAGAAAACATTTATTTTAAAGGCAAGCGCCGTGTGAAAGTTAAAAAAAGTTCAAATTTAGCCGCTGCGTTCTGTGAAGATTACCCACGCGGCCAATAGAAATGGGGCATCAAACGACTAAATGTCTAGAACTCCCGCGAATGTTTTGAAAACTCCGCCTACTTTGCTTTGTATCTGAAGGGCTACGCCGAACCCAGCGGCCAGCGCAGCACATTCCGTGTCCTGTCTGAAAAGGCCTTTATGAGTCAAATGCTCAAGGAAAATTTGATTTCTGAATTCATGACCCCTTCAAGTATTTTTACACAAAGAAATTATTTTGATACTTCAAAGTGTATCAGCAATTACAAGCAAAACCAACATCAAACGAAATTTATTTCAGTTAAATCTTAACTGAAGTCATCGTAAAACAATAACTGATATTTAAGTAATGTTCTTTATACAGAACCTTCAGCAGAGGCATCAGTGACGTAAAGTGAGACAATAGTTTTCGATGAATAAACACAACTATGATGTTTTGGAATTATGAAAACAATGAAACACTAAAATATTTCTTCTATAACATGCTTAAGGTAGGGCTGGGTGATATAATGAATATTCATGATATTTCAATTAACCAATGTAAGAACAATATAATTGTAACAAGTTTGAGAACATTATTAAAATTCCTCAAATTTAAACTTTAGTAGCTAAAATGGCATTAGAGTTGGTCATTTTGATACATTTACTTGAATCAGTTTAAACCATCTTTTTCAAAGTATCAATCCAATAAATAAGATTCTGATTAAACTAATTGTTTCCATCGTTCAAAAATGTTGGAAATGGAAATCTACATGTGACATTAAATATAACAGTAAAATACAGGTGTAGGTTAAACTGTTCTTCATTAATGGATAAGTAACATACTTTGAGTATTTCAATTGTTTTCACTGGTGTTTCTTACATTAAACTTTTTGAATGCACTTGTCAACATTGGCTGTTTGGTAAAATGACAGATCCTCTTATTGAGATGTATAATGATGAAATGGCAAAAAAAAAAAGAAGAAGATATTTTTGCTATTTTGCCCATCCCTAGCATGAAGAGTAATGCTTAAGCATTTTGTGTGCGTTTTTCTGTTCATCTCATCTACATATGTTTTTCTCTCCATCATCATGCTAATGCTCTTCACTAGTTTCCTCCTAGCCTGACAGCTTCACAGCTCGTTTTTTTTCCTTTTAATGGAAATATCACAACTCAGCCATGCAACAGTGCTAAAATAGCAGTCATCTACAAACTTCAATGGGTCTTTATATCCTAAAATGACATGACTGAGTTATAAATGTCAATAATTGCTTTGCTTTTTATTTTTGTCTCTTGCTTGCAACACAATCAACCAGTCAGACTGGTTCCCAGTGGGCCCTGGGGCCACCGAGGGAGAGAGAGAGAGAGAGAGAGAGAGAGAGAGAGAGAGGGTGGGGCAGTATCTTCTTTGTAGTAACGCTAAAACTACAACCACTTCCTGCACTTTAACAGTTAACATTCAACTCTGAACCAAGCAGCTATCCTGGCAAACCTGTAACATATCCAGTTTTTTAGATGTCAAAAATACCAATTCTTTGTATTCATAACCTAATAATTCTAGTAATGTTTACATAATGTAGCAGCTAACGATTTAAAACCTTGTCTAAACCAGCAGGTGAACCTATTTTTAAGTCCATGGGGCCACTAAGTTTGAGTCACCTGTAATTAAATCTTAAGCAGGCCCATTGGCGCAGGTCAGGGCGCCTCTCCACTCCCCTTTCCCTAGACACATAGCACCTGTCTAGGTGATGAGGGAGCAGGGAGGTCCTGGGTGACAAGGTGTGTGGCTCAGGTGAGGCCCTCTTAAGGGAGAGTTTAGAGGTTATTACAAGTAATCAGTCGTAATGAACGCCACACCATTATACCTGAGAGTCACACGAACACACACCCACATTTCCCTCAGGTGGGGCGCTTTTTCAATTCACCTATGTGTTGTCCCTAAGCAAAGAATAGCTGCTAATTATAATTGCACAAAGCATACAAGGCCCTACGACCGAGGAGAACACTCAAAACAAACTTGTGGTGAGGTCTGACAAGAAGATCCATGACAATCAGCCCAAAACTAGGTGCATGTATAACGCTTAAGGGATGTACAAACTACGCTTGCACACTTCTTTGCCATTTCTACATTTAAACTTGTTCTATATTTAATAAAAAAGATGCTGGTTTTTTTTTATAACTAAAAACGCCTGTCCATCTGAAAAAAGCGGAACATAATACTGGGATGGTACACGGACTTGGGGGTGATGGGGGGACAGAATATACTTCTACTCACCGCTGTAAACTCAAAGTCCTTCTGATTGGCTAAATTGAGGACGTAATCAATTCGAAACTTATTTGCTGGACAGGCTAACTGGACTGGAGGTACCAACATGGACATTGCCGTCACAATAGTCTGTAAAGGAACAAAGATAGTCAGATTCAGTGCATTCACGTTTTAACACGTTTATGTTTTTACATGGTTAAAAAGTTAAACTCAAGAACACTTACCTCTATAGCTTCTTTTATATTATTCTTGATGTCTTGAATTTTCTGTTTTTTCTCTCTGTAGAAGAAAAAAAAAACACTTGGTTACTTCAAATCAATTAATTTTTAGGGAACATGAAATGAAATAGTTTTAATGTCATAAATGGTATCAATTAAACAACTTAATGCTACTTAGGGGTGGACGTTAAACCCATTTTTTTTAATCACTGTATGAATCGTACATTAGAGTTATTTTTGCTGGAAATTCAACAAAAAATGTTTTACATTTATATTTTTACAAGGTTATTTGTTATAATCAAATAACCATGTGCTGAAGTCTATGTTTGAATAATCCATTGAATTAAATACTTTACAAATTAAGGTGCTTAATCGCAATTAATTACTTTTTCTTTCTATTTCTTTCACTATAATGGATGCAAAATGTCTCACATTATAAAACGCTGGAGTTAAAAATGAAAGACTTGTAACTAATATTATAAAAATGACGGTTCCGACACTCTTAATTCTTATTGGATGAGCTGCAAGTTGTTATAAACCTTATGTAGCCCTGCCCCTTTTCAGCTCTGCGCTCATTGTGTTCTGTCTCCCGGCTTGTATTTCCATAGCATACGGATTTATGAATGAACCGCTTGTTTTAATATCTTCTACTGACATTTGTTATGACATCCGCTTGAAACATTACAATGCTCATGATATTGTTAAACTCTACATAAATTCATAAAATAGTAAATTCATTTCAGTAGCTAATTACTCTTCGACAGTGATGCCATAGAAATATTCAGAGCTATGGAAGTTCACTGACAAATTTCTAAAGAAGGCTGCGCGCTTGTTTGTCTGGCACAAAAGGTCTATAAATTAGCCAAAATACAAACACATGACCATACATAAATTGAATACCATATTAAATGCATGTAAATAATGTATTAGTACATGATTTGTGTCTCGTGAACAAACATGCATTGTATAGAAAAATCTCTAACATTACACAGCATATACATCCAAGCCCTAGCATTAATAATTCTGTTGACTTGACTTTTTCCTGCTTTCTAGTCATCAAATTAGAACTTGTTTTCCAGTTGCTGAAACCACAATTTTATTATTGACTAATTCATGCAACAATTATTTATTTTGTCTTAATTTAGCATTCAAATTTTTATGACTGTCCTAATTTCTATAGCCTCTGTAGTGTTTTTGGACATCTCTACTACACTGTTCGGGGAGTAGATAATAGCAACTTTAGAAAATGTAATCACAAAACTGGTTTCAAACCAGCTATGCATTTCTGGATAGTAAACTACTTATTGAAATAAAAAAGTCAGCATTTAATTATAATGGGATTTTCAGTGAGCATTATCCATAGTGCATATCATGAAACAAAATAAAGCACTGCATTTCACAATAAATATATATACACTAAGGTTATACATAGAACACTCTGAAACACATCAAGAGAACACCACAATAAACATAAAGCACGCCTTTACCACAATGACTTGAATTTCATCCTCCCAAATCTTCAAAAGTAGTAAGACCATCACCGAAAAACATTACAGCAAGACGAATTTGCCAACAAAATGGCAAGCTGGGATTGTTTATGCTCTATATCATACTTGACTGTATGCTAAAGTTATGGATGTAATAAAAAACTAGTCTGAGTTTGACTTAAGCGGAATCAAAAAAGTACATAGATGTGAAAGCCATACTTACTCAGCATTGAAGCCATTGACATGTAAAATGCGCATCTGTTTCACTATGGTGCTTTTCCCCGATTCTCCAGCCCCTGAGAGACGAGCAAGAGAAAGATATAAATCACAAGGGATGTGGGAGGAGGGGGGTCAGATATCACCTGATTCAACAGGAATAATTAATTAAATTTCACAGTAGCATTTCTTTTAAACCACAAACTAAACATGGATTTCTAGCAGGAAATTTATATTAAAATCCAAAGCAGAAACCTGCATATCAATTATTATTCCAAATATCTGTGTAGCAGATTCAAAAATGTCATAAATAATAATGCCATCATAACTATCACATTCAACCCCTTTTATATGAAATATCATAACTTGGTCTGTTACTATGCAAATAGAATTTTCAAATACCCTCACGCTTTATGAATCCATATTTCATATCACACAAGATTTCAAAAAGATGCTTCGTTCACTGATTGTGATAGTTCATTAAATTATGAACACTTCAATATCACCAATCAATGCTCTTGTAAGTAAACCTCAACTACATAGTAACTGGTTAGCCATCCATTAAATCAATATTGAAATGCAAAATAAAATAATGTTAAGGAACTCTTAGAGTCATAGTTGTCAAACACTGACAAAGCTGAATGATTCTAATATTTATGGTCAATGGCGCACAGTTGTCTGAGAAGAGAGTTAACTTCTCCCCAGTACAAGCTACATAAGCTCTCAGCTCAGAAGCATGATGAGAACCGCTTTATCACAACACATATTCTGTTACCAGGCTCCAATTGTGTCAAACAGGCCTGTTTGCATACAGAAATTCCACTTTTGTGCTCCAATTACACTGGTACACATCCCTAAATCATATATCATTATGACACACTTCAATCATGGGTATCTAGAAATATACCCGTTTCCTCCCTTAAATACCAGACATTATGATTTAGAGTGCTTTGCAATGTTGAATACATGGGATTTTGATACAGAACAAAGTACTTTTAGGCCATGTGTATAGTTGAACCATGCTAAACAAATAGAACTGGGTTTTATCAGACCAGTCTCTTAAACAGAGACTAAATCAAATCAAACCAATGTTAAAACATCTTCATGCCTGGCTACAAAAAGGCTATGAAATTGAAATTGATTATATCAAGTTCAAGGTAGCAAGGTAAGTGATGCTGATATAAACATACTAGAGTTTAATGAAAGCAAAAAAGACTAATTAAATATCGTAATTTTAAATAATAAATTATTTTTACTGTATTTACTCAATTGACAAAAACATAAAACAACTGAAAATGTGTATCATTCAATCATTGACTATCAGTAGATTTTGGAAATTACACTTCCAAAAATTCTGTTATTTGCCTGGCTAATACAATGGACTACCAATAATCTAAAATATGAATGTATTAAGCATATGAAAAAATATAGTGGGGAAACATATGTCATCTCTTACTATTATAATTTTAGGGATGCACAGAATTCTAAACCATAAAATAGTACTATGGAAGCAACCCTAGGTATAAAATGTCAAAATGATTTCAAATGTCTTCAGATATACAGCATGTCAAAATGTCTTAAAGTTAAACCTAAACCCCCCAAAAATATGCATTAATCTCCCAATAACTTTAAAGTTATTTTGTTTCCAACTGCATGAACAGGAATAAGCACATTGCTACTTTAACGAAACAATCTTAAGGCGAGACACCCCAGGTGAATAGGGTAAAAAAAATTAATAGATATCACCATACTACCCCTGCTGATTGATAACATAAAAAATTGCAAAAAAATTTTGTATTACAAGTTTTCTAAAATGTTATGTTTAAATATGCAAATGAGGCATTATGTAATTAAATATGCACTAATTTGCATGCATTTCTAGAACGAAAATCTGAATATTGGATGACATCAGGTTCAAAATTTGTGTTTAATTTTTTGGAAATATTAAATTCAAAAAGGTTTTTACAGAGGGAATTTTGGATATATCTTTTATCACTCACATAATTCAGAAAAAATATATATTTTCACCATTTTTCTTTTTTTTAGGAATAAAATGTATAAAATCAAGCAAATTATACATCAACGAAAACCTTCAGAATATAGAGAGGAATAAAACTGTAAAGTTTAGTGTATATAAGTTCTGCTGAAGTGGAGATTTCTGACAAAAAAAAAAAAAAAAAAACATTATTTTGAGAAAACGGCCTTTAAAGATATTTACTGTAATTGAAATCTATATACGCAAATACATAAAGTGCTATAAAACATACACTCAGACTTTCCACCAGTCTGAAAAAACACTTTATGAAAGCCAAAAAGCGCAAAACCTCAAAATTGACAGGTGTGCATTGGCCTGTAGTGTCCCCCCCCTTAAACTCATGAACATGTGATGTGTTTGAGAGTTTGCATACATAATCTCAATGAGATAGTTGTAAATGAATTATAAAAATCAAGCGAGCCCAAATATTTCCATAATGCAAAACGTAATCAACACAAAATCAGATGGGAATGAATGGAGAGACTGAAGCACCACAGGCCTCCAAACCTAAGCCCCGAGGTGTCCACTACTACAGCACAGGAATCCCAATCGACATCATCTACCCGAACAAATGCATCAAATTCACACAAAACGCTACGCGTGACAAGGCCCCGATGACGTCACGCGCGTCAGTCAGCGCGTCCAGCAGGAATCTGCAGCAGTGAGTGACAGAAGAGCCTCAGCTTGCGTTCAGACCAACCTACCTAACAGTAGTAGTCGATGAGTTGCTCTGTAGATCTGTTTGTCTTTCTGGAGCTGCTTCTCTATCTTTTTGTTAGCTTCTCGCTGGGCCTTCTCCTCATTTCGCTGGTCCTCAGTTTTACTGTTGCCCAAACAACCCATTTTCCCGAAAACCCAAGAAAAGTTTTGGGGGGGTGGGGGGGAGGTGAATCTAGCGTATGAATAAATGATCAAAATTCCTTGATTGGCCTCCGATCAGAACACTTTGATGGAAAACCGGGACATTTATACTTGTATGCACATAACTCCCCTGGATTTCGCTGATAAGGGCAGGGGAGCACGGGGAAATATGAAAGCTATGGGTGACTAGTATTGGCGAGAATAGGTGGTGGTGGTGGTGGTGGTGAAAACACTAGGCCGGCCTACAGACGGCCGAGTCCTGTCGAGCGCTTGCTGCTATAAAATATGAGATTTCTCTGTGTGGATGTGCATCCAGCGAAGCCTTCGACGTTACATGAATGATCTCGGCTTTCCCACGACGGCGATTTAGCAAATTTCCCGTCGCGAATCCATGGTCGGTTCCCCGATATAACGACCGACTCCTATTAAAATCATGAATAGCTCCACAAAACGCGATTCTTTTCGGTATCTTGCTGTCGAATCCGTTCGCCAATGCAACGAGACGGGCAGAACGAGATAGAAAGGGTGGCTACAAATTAAAAAAATAAATATTTCCACCAAAATGACGGCATGTGGATCATTCCGCCCTGCGCCGTGGCCGACATGAACCTTTTAACTCCGTTACGAAACGACGTTGTCTGCGAGAAAAATACGGTGGTGCTGCTGAAAAATCCCCCTCAGATTGACGCTATTTTCCCTCCTGTTCTGCTTATGGTGACTGATCGCTTTTTTTCGGCTTGTCCAAATCAAACGAGGCCCGTCTTCTCCGTTACTGTAATTTGAATTTCTCCTCACATCCGTAGGCTTTGCTTTGACGCGAGCGGCGATCCTTACGGTTCTTTCAACCGCAGATGCAAAAGCGACCGATTCCGTCGATTTTTTTTTTACCGGTTATCGCAGTCCGAGTCCGCTGTCAGGCTACGCTTTGTATCCTTCTTGAATTCGGGTGGTAGATCATGTGCATTTGGATACGTGAAGATAAATCCGACAGCACAACGACAGCGATGGATTCCCTACGGACGGAGCGCGTTGAATCCCCAATTGTGGCGAATGAATCCTTTTCGAGGGTGTATTTTTAGCGATTATTTCCTTTTCTCAGTGAATTGTACATTGAGATAGATAGCGTTGAAGAGATGGGTGGGGCAAACAGCTCTCATTGAACGGGCAAGGCTAATCACATGACAGCGTCAGCAAAAAAACGTCAGCAAGCGGCGATTCTGCGGAGAAAAGGCGCCCTCTTTGAAGACATGAATCATACGTGATAAAGTTCGCGATTCCAGCCGATCCATCTTTGACTACTGACAGTTATAGCTGGTTATATGTAGGCAGTGAGATATACTCTAATGTTTAAAGTAGAAGTCTCTCAACCACAGCTTCAACCTTAAATTATGTACATATGCGCATCTTACACGGAATTGGGAACTGAGAACTGTTCCCGATAAAAAAAAAAAAAAAAAACACCGGAGTCGAATAATAATGAAATAATTTTAATCAGTTAATGGTTCTTGAACGTGCATTTTACATCCGAGGTGGACTGAACACCGTATTTAAATACTCGTAGTTCGGTTCCCGAATGGATGACTCTTATGAGTCGGTTCTTTGTATTGAATCACCAACATACAGCGCGACTAGTGCGTTCAGATTCCCGAACGAATGATTCGGTTCTTTTTAGTGAATCAAACATTTATGAATCGTACGGAACACTTACTGAACGTGTACTAAAACATACACATAATGTTTTATTCTAATAAGTGGTGTTTTATAAATAAAAAAATATATATTTTTAAAATTATTATTTTTTGATTAATATGAAGTCAGAACCAGTTCTTGTAGTCTGATAAGTCACCAAAAACTGTTTAAGCATACCTTTTGTAAAAACTGCATTAAATTTACTTCAGATATCTGTTCTTTATCTGAAATGTTATGTAAATCTGAAATTTGCATTGCACCAGGCTATTCAATACGAGCTACAGTTCTTCTTTCAACATAAAATGAGTCATATTTAATTAGTAAAAATGACAAAAAGATTGCTTGAATTTGTGTTCATTGTTTGTGGGTAAATTTGTGCATACCTAATACCTAGGACTTTCAGTGAATGTTAATTAAAACTCCCCCTTTATGTAAGAATTAGTGTAGTACCTGACACATTTGTGTGAAAGGACACTTAATTATTAATGACTGCAGTGTAAATGAATGTAATTGCTCATAGGAGCAAAAAAGAGGGAATAAGTTACTTGATTTTCTTAATATTTTAAAAGTGCAAATAGTTTCAAGGTGTAGCCACTGATTTAAGCACGATTGCAACAACATACAATAGCAACTAGAAGTAAATGCTGCAAAGCCATGTCAAGCTCACGTTCATTTACATGGTTAGAAGTGCTTTTGTTATCATTAAAAGTTTCCTACAACAATATTTAGGTTTTATTTTGTCCTTCTGCAAGATTATTTAATTGTTATAACATTAAATATTAAGATAAATCTGGATAAGCCACATTTTAAGCAACAAAGAAATGTCCAGATAACTTAAAAAGTAGACCTCCGTGTTGCAAATCGCCACAAGCCTTAAATATCCTTTGTGATTATTTACTTGTGCAATATATAACATTTTAAATCAAAAAAACAAAATAAATCAAAAACACTATAAAACAGCATATATCGTCTATTCTGACAATTAATGACTATATTCATTAGACTAAACAGGATAGCAAGGACTTCTTATAGGGGTTTAAAACAGTTAATCTAAATTAAAAGAAAATAAAATAATTCAGAATAAAAATTTGAATAAAAATAGTCTGAACATATGCAGTATATTACTTTTTAATGTAAATATTATACATTACATTCATTAGACATGCTAGAAAGAAAATATACACCGCATATATCTGTCAATAAACCAGATATAACTTGTACTTTGTGAAGTTTTTTTGTGTATACACCCCATGCATTGGTAGGTGTGAATTATAGTCTAGACATACAGAGACGTTTTTTTATTATTATTTTCAGTGTCAAGGCTCTGCTATTTCATTCAAGCTATAGTAACAGCCTAAAGCCAAACAAGTATGTGTTAACTTAAGTCAGAGATTTTTCTAATAAATTTATATTGCGCCAAACAAAGCCTTGAAATAATAACAAGATAGCCAGAGAGTAAACCAAAGAATCCAGAAACATAGTGCTAGTATAAGAGATGATGTCAACACATGAGAGATAAACTACTGTAAAGCAGTGACCGAATTGGAAAATGACGTTTCATTGAGCTATTTTTTGACACACCATGGTCTATTTTTGATCCCTTAATCTTTGTGTGGTGTTCGAGAGCAGAGACTAAACAGACTGATTTGGAAACTTGGAAAGTCTAGTTTTACAGTGAGGTCGTATTATTAAAAGTTAAAAATCAACACAAAGTTAATTACACAAGACACCATCTTCAGTTTCAGTGGACACACCCAATTAAATTCCATTCTGAGACAAAACCAAAGTTATCACCTTTAAATGTAAGGATGCATGATAATGTATGGATAAACTCATAATGGGGATGGTTTGGGTGATCTATCACCAGAAGGTGGCAGCATTTCTCTAATATTTGATCTCCAGCAGACTTGTTTTTTGTGGAACACTAGGCCATTTGTGTCCAGAACTCTATATGCGGTGCTGGTAACTAATTATATGTAATCTGGATTACGTAATCAGATTCCAAAAATTATATACTTGTAATTAGATTATATTCATAATTAGAGTACAGTTACACTTTTATTGATTACATGATTACCTAATATTCACAAAATGACAGTAAATTATTCGTAATTTATTGATTCTTCTTTTTTTGTCTTTTAAATGGTCCTTTCTATGCCTTTTGCTTATGTATATTCAGAAAGACTTCCAGTTTTGTGGAACTACACAAGTCAGAGGCACACAGCATAACAAATAAAATATTTAATCTTTCTGTGTTTTTCAGTTTGATGTTTTTATTTTTTTAAAT
Source organism: Chanodichthys erythropterus (assembly GCF_024489055.1). NCBI lineage: Eukaryota > Metazoa > Chordata > Actinopteri > Cypriniformes > Xenocyprididae > Chanodichthys > Chanodichthys erythropterus. Next base: position 31,824,375 of record NC_090241.1, read on the forward strand.
TTTATGGTTAAATTAATGATTATTTTTTCATCAATAAACAAATCCCCAGCAGTTCTTTCACAAACCCCAGTTTGGGAAACCGTGACGTGATAAAGTTTAAAGCGTTAGTTCATCCAAAAATGAAAATTCTGTCATTAATTACTCACCCTTGTGTCATTCCAAACCCATAAGACCTTCGCTCATCTTTGGAACACAAATTAAGATATTTTTGATGAAATCTGAGAGTTTTTTTTTTTTATCCCCCATAGAAAGCAAGGTAAATACCACATTCAAGGTCCAGAAAGGTAGTAAAGACATTTTTAAAATAGTCAACGTGACTACAGTGGTTCAACCTTAATGTTATGAAGTGAAGAGAATACTTTTTAACCCATAAACAAAATAAAAATAACAACTTAATTCAACAATATCTTCTCTCCCCATCATTCTCCTATGTTGTTACATTCAGTGCTTCCAGGTTCTACATCAAAACACATTATTGGCCGGCTCCTGCGTCAGCATCACATGTGAACAGTGTTGGCCAATACTGAGCCAGCATTCTGACGTGAAACATTTCCAGGGATGGGTAGTATTTATGATACATGTATTTCAAATACGTATTTCAAATACAAAATAGTATTTTGTAATTTGTATTTGATAGGATAGATGAAAATGGCTTTGTATTTTGTATCAAAATACTTTAATGTTTTGTATTTTTTTATTTTTAAAATACTGTAAAATACTTTAAGAAGTCTACCTGATGAAATCATAAAATTGCGGCCTCTGATTGGTGCTTACTCAGTAGTTTGCAGAGACTTGTTGAGATCAGAACAGAAAATTGATCCATATGGAAGAAGGTGGTGAAAGTAAGAAACATGCACGCTGCCAGCTTTCCATCAATCTTTTGCATAAATTGCTATAATTTTTAACAGTTCATGTTAAGTTTTGGTGTTCGTTTGGGTAGCCTATGCTAAATAGTTTACCAATTTACATAATGTTATTGAAAACTATTATACCAAGCAGCAGCCCCCTATATTTATGATTAACAATCAAATGATTAATTAGTTAGAAACTAGTTGCAATGAATACAGGTGCCATCAGTTGTCTTCTTATGAATGACTTTGTTTGTCATTGAGTCAGTGTTGTTGATGCAAAGTAGGCCCTTCGTTACCAAACACCAAGTAACTAAATTAGGATACAATTATGTGTCATTTGCAAACATTAAACTGTTGGTTACTTTAAAACTAACCTTCATCTGGGAGATCACAAGGATATGTGAATAGTCGATCTGTTAAAGCCACAAAATGTAAATTTTTGTAGCTAAAGGTCACACATTCAAAACAAAGGCGAAGCTCGATGGCACCTTGATTTCACGAAATCATGGGAGGTGTTGTCTTCACATCTACAGCCAGTGGAAAAGAACTCGGGCAGAAATAATGTTCATGGATGAGATTATTAACATTACTGTAGTATGAAGCAGAGCAGGGCCGAGTGCTGTGAGAGCTGAACGAGGCCGCTGGAGCGATTGCTAATGAGAGACGAGCGCAACACACGTCACGACAGCAGCTTTGAACTTTTATTATGTCGCAGTCGCCGCTTCCACTTCTTCTGCTCAAGCGTATGTGGGGTAAAGCAGCGCCGTCTTATCATATTAGATACATTTGTGTGTTGAAAGTTGTTATAATGCTACTCTATTGCGAAAAAATTTCATGCTCCCTTGCAAAAGTATTTTTTAGTATTTTTAAAATACAAAAATACAGTAGTTTATTTTGATACATGGTGAGGCTGCTGTATTTTGTAGTTTAGTTTGATACACTTAAAATTAAGGTATTTGGTATTTTATTTTAAAATACATTTTGATGTATTTTTGCCCGACCCTGAACATTTCTACTACTTTTCTGGACCTTGAATGTGGTAATTACGTTGCTTTCTATAGGGGAAAAAAAACCTCTCTGATTTCATCAAAAATATCTTAATTTGTGTTCCGAAGTCGGCACCGATAGCCTAGTGGTTAGTGCACAGACACATGGTGCAAATGCGTTCATGGCGACCCGAGTTCAATTCCTGTCTCGAGGTCCTTTGCTGATCCTGCCCCCTCTCTCTGCCCAATGCTTTCCTATCTGAATAAAGGAACAAAAATCCCATAAATGTAACTTTAAAAAAAAAATAATAATAATTGTGTCCCGAAGATGAACGAAGGTCTTACGGGTGTGAAACAACATGAGGGTGAGTCATTAATGACAGAAATTTCATTTTTGTGTGAACTAACCTTTTAATGCACTTTATTTTGTTTATTTTGACAGTATTTTTTTGGTCTCATTTGCCAAAATTAATAATTAATTAACTAATTAAATGTATTTTGTATTATCCTTGTTTTATTTGCCATAATTTGTTTGTATTATGCATTTTTCTGCCTTTATTTTGTATATAAGTTTGATCACAAAATGAAATAGGATAGAAACAGCACATATGCATGAGATGTGCATACAAAGAAAAAGACATGCGTTTTGTAGTTCACTGAAAAAGTAGAACAAATTTTTTTTTTCTTAATCACTGAACATTTAACAAAAATTGTACTCTTTTTTTCTGGGTTCTTGTCCCTCCTTCTATGGGTTTTTTCACCCATTTTGTCATTGGACAGTAAGTGCTATATAAAACTGTTACACAATAAAGTTTAACACAAACCTTTAACTCAGGACATATTTGTGTTATGTCACATTACATAAGACAATCCCTTTCAAGGAAAGAGGTAATTCTGGGAATTAGTCGCCTTCTCCTTGTCTATTGTTATAATAAGAACTGCATGCCTTCCTCAAGATTTTAAGATCTGCTGAGACCCGAAACAAAAAAGCTATTGTTAGCAGTGTGACAATCAACACGATAAAGTTTCGGCATGCATTACAAACGATTTGGCTTAATTTAGTTGTGTGTAGCCAGAGGTTAACAGCCACTGACTCTGTTAAAAACTGGATGTGGATTGTGTTGAATGTCTTTTGGCATGCCCTGCATGAAGTTACATGATCAACAGTGGACTTCTTATGAGTCCATTCATCTGATTTCATGCAATATTTCATCCTTCATGAGAGGATGTGATTCTGTTTAAGTGAGCAATTACACCATGCAATCACTTAAACTAAGATATTACTCTTGTGGGCTTGCAGCTGTGAGCAGTGAGATCCAGCTTCAACAACAGAGGCAGCAGTCAAAAGCGGCCACATCAAAAGAGTTAAGCTAAGAAACATTTTATTGAGGTCAATTTTGAGTTAAAACGACAAATTATTATTAAAGCCCATAAGCAGGAAGAACGCAATCTATGGACACACTTCATAACCACGCTTCCCTTTTAGACGTGCTCACATATCATGCTCCATATCAAGCGCCATAAAACACAAACACGCAGAGATCGTTTTCCTACATTCTAAGGTTGCAACAATCAGCTTTGTATGTGTGTGTCATCTGTTTTTGAACCGAGCACCCGCATGACTAGTGTATTTTGGTCACAGAGCTTAACAGTTTCTTCGTTTGTGTCGTCGGGCTGCCCTCCTTTTCTTGTGTAACTTGTTAAAAGAAGAAGAGCTCTCATAAAGGTAGCGGCATATGAGGCCTTGTGTAATACTGCTTTATCAAACCATGCATGGCTGCTCTAGCGCTGTTTACACCTCCAAGAAAAGCCAAAGGGGGAAATCCAACAATTCAACGAGTTTGAGAGAAAAAATAAGGCATTGATGCTAGGAATTTCTTGGAATTCATAACACCTTTAAATATAGAATCAACATGTATTCCAGTTGGATGGGCATACCCTTACGAAAAAGAAGGGTGCTATTAGTATACTTCTTTTAAACTGAAAATACTTTCAGTCTACTTGTTATATACTTCATCTCAGAAATACTTGACTTAAGTATACTGACTGAAAAGTCTGAGTATATTAGGCCTGTACTTGTACTCAATCTTTTGATTGAGATATACCTGAAAGTATAACTACGTAGTATTCTAAGAATACTTGGCTTGTAGTTGTTTCATCGTTTAATAGAGTAGCCTATTAAATATACTTTTTCACATCGTTTTACATATAGTCTTATAAACTTGCATTGTTTTAAAATATTGGTTTATAAAGAAATCAGACATGTTCCTAGTTCTGAGTATCTGAATTTTTGTGTAGGCTAGTCCACTTGTAGTGTACATAGGAATTCACTCCTCGCCACTGACTGACGGTGCGTTCCAAACGGGATATATCGCCCTCCGAAGGGCACTTCGGAGTGAAAATAATCACGGCCGCCATATTGAAGGGTCGTTCCAAACCGAAGTGTTCAAAACTGGCCACTTCAAAGGGCCCTTCGGAATGAAGGATTTCGAAGGGTACAACTGATGGGCCCCCATGATCCTTTGCACAGGGAAGTTGTTTGGCGTCACAGAATTGGTACAGGAGGTTAGGAGTTCCATTTTACCTATTTACAGCTCCTTTAATCAGTCCATTCAAATGTTTAAAATACATAGATACAATATACAATATGCTGTGATAAACCTAAAATAAATAAACTAACGTTAAACAAAGGGCGCAGCTTGCACAGTCTACTCCTCCTTGATTGTCTCGTTAACATGACGCTGAAGTGCGTTCCAAAAGAAGAGTTTTTTTGAACCCTACCCTTCATCCCTTCGAAGCTCTCACTCTGGAGGGTAAACCCTTTGAAGGGATTAGGGCATAGGGATGAGTCAGTGTTTTCACTGTTATATGATACGCATCTTCTGAAAGATTACAGAATCTCCGGATCAAAACACAGGAGGAGAAGAAGCTGAAACAAGTGATAGAAAATTGCTTGTGCAAATGTAAAATAACGTGATAATCAACATTAAACTGCATGTAAATCAAAACTGTCTCACTTTACTGAATGAAACCTCGGCCAGGACGAGATCTATGTTTTGAACATTGTTCTGAATCCCATCCGGACAAAGTCTTTGACAAAAATGCAATTTTCTCAGCTTTTTGTTTAAAATGTTGCCTTTTTTATGAAACTTACCCACATTCAAGTGTTGATAAAAAAAGGGTGCATGAAGCTAGAGTTTTAAAAATTAAAGTAGTTAAAGTAATTTTTAATACCTAAATAGGAACATAGCAGTATACTTTAAATGCAAAAATAATATATAAATATTGAACTATAAGTATGATGTTATGTTCACTTAAAGAAAACTTACAAAGTATACTTGCAGTATAAAACTACTAAACTAGTAGTTTACTGAGTGTATACTTCAAAATATACTTTCATAAACTAAAAAAATATATACTACCCCCCAGTTTCACAGACAAGGCTTAAGCTAGTAGCAGACTAAAATGCATATTGTAGCACAACTGAAAGCAACTTCCACTGACATATCTTCAAATATGTCAGTGCCATTGTTTTGTCTCAAGATGCACACCTGTAATGTTTTTTCTACGGCAAGTTTATAAAAGCTACTTAAATGCCCTAACTGAACTAAGGCCAAATAGAGTGCCTCAGGGAAGACATGTTTTTGTAGGCAAAACCCGGAAGCGAGTTAGCATTTTAGGACTTCCGGTTCCATCGCTCTGAAGTCAATGGTTTTTTTTAATGGGTTTTTGCTAAATCGCCTGAAATAAGGTCTGTGGTTAACGAAGCCTTTAAATATTTTCACGTTTTGATCTATGACATAAAACACACCAGTTATAACCTGCTTGTGATTTTTTAAACCTTTATTGCATCTTAAAAACGTCGGTTGCTAACAAATTGCTAAAAGCGACTACTTCCTTTGGCGGGGACTTTAGACGTCATCATGACAAACAGGACATTTGGACAGCATTTCTCATGAAAAAGTGGATAAGTATTCATACACAGCGCAGATCATAATCAGTGAGCATGTTTTTAAATAAAGTTGTTTTTTAAATAAAGTTTGAGGAATGGTGTGCTGTAGTCCGTTTATAGCCTACTGTTAGCTTTTTATATCTGACGACTTTATTTAGGCTTCAAAATTTATAAATGTTGTGTTAACTTGTAAAGATTATCTTGATAGACAAAATGTATAAGTGTCATAACCCTTTGTTAAACACAGAGCTTATTTTTTGCGATTTTCCAAAAGTATATGGGAAAAATATAGGCTTTCGATCGAGGGAACCCGTGCGCCGCTAACTTCCGGGTTGGCCTACAAAAACACGTCATCCCTGAGGTACTCTATCGTGGCTTAGGCTAAGCCCTGTCTGTGAAACCAGGCCTACATGCATTAAAAAAGTAAACTACTAGTATACTTATACAGTCAATCCAAAATTTATTCAGGCAACTTAAAACATTTCATTCATTATTAGAGTTTATTCACTATAGTTTAAAAAAATGATAACAAAATATGACAAGATCTCAGAGTTAAACTGTGTCAGAAAAAAAAAAATCTTAATTATGTCAGATAACACTTAAGCAAAACTTTGTCAGGTCAAAGTGTCAAATAATTTTTGGTTCCAAATTTTTATCAGTTTTACTGGTTGTCCACTGTATGAAGAATTTTTGGGTATAATATGTCACAGTTTACTTTATTTTGCTATCCTCACTTACATAAATGAACTATAGTGTCCTGCACCTACTAGTAAAAAAATATCAAAAATGTCGGAATAATTTTCGGTTTGACTGTAAGTTCACTTGTACAGATGCATTACAAATGAGAAACATAGTTGTGAACTAGTTGTGCACTTAAAGTTTACTACTGTTACACTTATAGTACACTTAAACGTACGCCAATTTAGTCCCAAGCAATATTAAAATAGTACACTTACAAGTTTACTACTAGTACACTGATATTATTTTACTTACTACATAAAGTAGACTTTAGAATATACTTGAACATTACTTAAGTATACTTTATAAAATGAACTACTTCTTTTTCGTAAGGGAAGACATATCTCATCTTTTGGTTTACAGAAAGTATTCGGTGGCACTTGGTTTTTATCCAAAGAGGAAGTTGCCACTTGACTACTGCAGAAGTAGGCGGAAGGGGAAAAAATAATAAGATATATATGACACAGGAATAGCATTGCAGTTTCAGAAAAGGAAAACAGTTTCACTTCACTTTTGTACAATTTCAGACTAGAATCATCAGAATGTCTAGATGTATGTTCTGCAAAAATGTCTGAGTTTTTTTGGTACTTATTACTCTTGTTACTAATTATTTTACTCTTTGCTAACACACACACACACACACACACACACACACACACACACACAACAAGTAGGGCCAGTTCAGCTGCCACAGATTAGATCTTGACCAGATGTTTTCACTGTTAAGACAGTTCATGACAATCACAGAGCCAGGTTTAGTCTAAGTTAAAGCACTCAGTCCATATTAAAATTCAAAATTACTTTAAATGCTCTTTTTGCACTGTATACAATTTAAGGAACATATTCAAAATAGCGGTCAATTAATTTGCATTTTTCAGTGACCGACAAAAACCAGGGTGACCATAGTTTCCACCAGAATACCACAAAACAGCACTTTCCATGGACAGAGAAAAAATAGGACCTGAAACTAAAAAAAAAGTGATCATTTCATTTTCTTTTTCAACAAGTGGTCATTAAAAGGAGGCACTTTATTTTTTATATATTATTTATGGATTTGCATGTAAATACAGATTAAGATTTATGTGAATTTATATTTTCTATCGGTAAACATTGAATGAACGTCAAAATTAAATCAACAAAATGTACAAAATTATAAATAAATAAATGAATGAACTTACGAATGAGAGAATGGGTAACACAAATTTTCACACTTCAAAAATGTAATAAGAAAAGAGATACCACAAACAACTCTTCTAATGCAGAAGAAGTTATGGGGAAAAAAATAATAATGCAATGATGCAACTTCTGAATTCCACTAAAATAGCAAATCTGGTTATTTGATTAATGTCTTCATAAAACAGGAGACAGAAGGAGCGGGACAGGAAATAACTATTTATAAAACACTTTTGAACATTTGAAACAAACTCCACCCACAAGAATTACATAACTAATTCCTCTACCTAGAGAAGTAGAACCTAAAAAATAAGATTTAGCCAACAGTACAACTGAAGAATCAGTGCAAGTGATGGAATAAAAACAAAAGCTTCACGTTTCTGCCTTGCCTAGCCTTGACTTCCACTGTAAGCATATTACTGTAAATGCAATTGTAATCTGGTAATCAACAGCAGGCCACAGATGCTCTCCATAGATGCTTGTATTGAACCCATAATAGTCTTTTTAGTCATGATGCCCTGATTTTGTATTAGGTCTAAATGATGAAGAGAGTAAAAAGTATAATTTTATAATCCTTAAAAAATGTGACTGAGTAAAATCATAGCTGTTTTAAAATGTAGGCTAATTATATAATTTCCCACTGCAATAAATGAAATATCAATCAACAGGTTACATACAAAATGTCAAAAACACAATTATCAAATGGTTTTAATTGGTACACTTAAACGTACTTGTTTTTATATACTAAATTGGGCCAATTTAATCCCAAGCAGTATTAAAATACAATTTAAAAATAAATTGGCCCAATTTAGTATATAAAAACAAGTACGTTTAAGTGTACTAATTAAAACCATTCTATAATTGTATTTTAAAACGGCCAAAATCAACATTTTAAGCAACTTTGATGCATTTTAAATCTAGTTACATTTTTATCTAGTGCTAATTTTGTTTTAGACTCACAAAAATCACGCCTTTAATATCGCTGACGCTTAAAAAACTACTACAGTATTTAGGTTGGAATGGCGGTTACCATGGTAACGTGTTTTAAGGGGCCAGCAGCCGCAAACTTTACGTTAGCTTCATCAGCTTGTGGCTGCTCTTATTTACCTTAACTGACAGCGGATAAAGTAGTCGCACCATCCCAGAAACTCGTCTCTTACCTAATAGCAGCAGCCTGTGTGTTTGCTTGTACTCTCTCTTCTCCGCTTTCAGGGTCTTGTCAATGTTTCGACTCCGTTTGTTCTCCGCTTTGACCCGCGCCCTCTCCTCCACTCGCCGCCGCTCCCTGAGCTGCGGGTCACAACTGTCCGAATGGCCGGACTCGGCATCTATGCCGGGGTTCGCACCGGTCCGTCCGCCGGTGTATGTGATAGCCGATTGTGATAACCTAGATCTGAAGCTGTGACACATCCCCATGGCCAGTGCTGGGATCGAACCGTGAGGTGTTTAACATCCGAAAGGAACAGTCATGTAGGATAAGAACACCATGATGATGATGATGATGATGGATATCCAGGTCAGGTGGAGAGAAGGCTCGCTATCCCTTACAGCCTTATCGCTCAGGCTTTCCAAAGGTGTCAGTTAGCCTCATCGGGTTTTCCCTCAGGTTCTGATATGGACAGGAGTGAACTTTGACCTGACACGCATAGCGTACTTTTCACTGTTTGTTATTCTTGCTCTACTATTTCTGGACCCCGCTCCAAGTCCCTCCTTGTCCGCTGGAGCTCTCGCCGCTCCTCTCGCTCTCGCGTGCTGATCTGAGATCAGTTCCCTGCCGTAACTTTTGCACAGCGTTAAATTTTCACGAGCAGCAGGGGGAGGTCACTCGCTCCGTGACGTTGTATAAATATTTGCGGCTTCACAGATTATTTTAAGGGAGATGAAAAACTTTTTAAACGAGTTACATAATATTATAATTGAAATTAAATTCCGTAAATATAGAAATAAATATTTATATACATTTATAATCAAATTTACACTTACTGAGTGAAACGAAGTATTAATTTCAATTATTCCCCCTGGCGGTAATATTATCTTGGATGTTATTCATAGTGTTGTATAATGTTGTTGTTCATTGAAAAAAAAAGGTCACTCGGTGACGTCACGGGGAAAAATTGCAATCACAATATAATAATAATTTCCTTTATATATTTATATATATATTATATCATTGTTATTATTAATAATTTGTTTTAATTTTGTTATTATATATTTTATTGTATTATATTTTAGATTATTTTATACTGTACATTGTTATTACTGTAGATAGATAGATATAGATCTTTTGGAGGTAGAGGGTGCAAAAAAAATGTAACACTTGTAATAATAATATCCTGTAGGTGGCGTTATTGTACACCATCATGAAAGTTCATGACAAACTTGATGGCTAAAAATTATTTTTAGATGAATGTGATAAAATAAAATCTAAATAAAAATGTTAGATAAAATAAAAGTGTGTGTTTGTGACATATCAGGACACAAATTTGAATAATGACCAGTATGACATAGGTATTACAAGGAGAGGGTGACTTATGAGGACATTACCCCATGTCCCTGTTTTTCAAAAGGCTTATAAATCATACAGAATGAGTTTTTGTGATAAAGTAAAAATGCAGACAGTTTCCTGTGATGGGTAGGTTTAGGGGTAGGGTTGGTGTAGGGTGATAGAAAATATGGTTTGTAATATAAAAACCATTACGCCTATGGAATGTCCCCAAAATTCACAAAAACAAGTGTGTGTGTGTATGAGACAGGTTACATAGATAAAGTGCATAATGTCTTATTTTCTATAGGATGACAGATGTCACATGTTGAATAAAATAGTCTGAATAAAAGACTCAGTATATAAAAGAAAAGCTGACTCTCTTGCCCTTTATCATTTGCTTTCTCTCATTCCCCCTCTTGATGTGCTCTTTCTGTTTGATTTCCCTTAATAAAATGACTCGTAATTATGAAAGACCTCATTGTATCTACAGATCTGACACAGTTTGTACAAACACCACAGCACTTTGCTAAATAAATGACCGCGCTCCTGTTTCTTGGAAGGTTGAATAACTCGCACAATAGCTTGCCTTCTGTTCTTAATCTGTCCTACAACGTGCCTCATGCACTGACATTATCTACAACAGTGAATTCGCTTCACACTTTGCCTTGGCTTCAGGTCTTTTGAACAACTAAGTTCTTGTGGTGTATCTTAACTTATATTATTCATTGTTGTTTGGATTTTGACAGTCAAAAATCAGCTTAATGAATGATGGAAAGATTATTATTGAGTTAATGTTTAAATGTAGGTTAAAACAACAGACAGTTCTTGTGAAAACTACTTTGAGCACAACAGTGGCATCTGTTGGTAAAATATAAATCTGCATATATGCTGCCCTCCAAATTAAAATTCCAGACCATTAGGATGTAAAAATATATACTGTACAGAAATACCAACAAACTTTAACTCTTGTTGCAGGAAACACTGAGACAATGAGCATGTGGTCTGCCTGTCTCTCTGACGGACTGTCACTGCATTGCACCAGATAGGGCCTGCAAGAGTCTTATCATGAACACCAGAGACAGTGACTGGTCAAAGCTCATGATGATAGGACTTTTCATCCCTCTTTTGAAATATTAAAATGTTAAATATTCTTAAATACTTCATAAATATCATCAGTTTGGTCAGTCATAGTTTGCTAAACTTTAAGCCTACAACACAGTTGTTGTTCTTCACTGAAAATCATACGTTTCTTCTGCTAGCTTGCTAATTCAGTGTCACACTGACTAGCACATTATGTGGCATATGGGTGACTCCCTCTTAATGATGTCATAACTGGTGTTACACACACAGTGGGCACCTCAGACTCACGGTCAAGGCTATTCCTGCTCTTTCAGCTTGCCAAATTTATCATTATGCGTGAGATTGTGCATCTACAGATCGGACAGTGTGGGAATCAGATCGGCTCAAAGGTGCGATGCCTCAAAATATGTATTTTTATGTATATTTTTATGATTAGCAGCTGCATTATCAACTTGATTCAAGCTTGAGATTCAGAGAAATGAGCATGCATTTCTGTATTAGGAGTATTTTTTGTAGTTTATTTATTTATTTGTTTTTGTCATACTTTTCTTTTATTATTATAGTATTTTTTGGAGTTTCCTATTTTACTTTGAGTTTGCTTATTTTGAAATGTATATTGCTATTGGCTAAATCTTTCAGAAATGTGGCTTCAGTTATAACATATAGCCAAAAATTGTCTTTACTACAATGTTTAAAGTATAAAATGTATTTTTAAACTTAATAAATATTTAAAAATATGGTACGTGCGGTCATAGGGTGTTCACCCTAGTGTGGTCTACTGTAAGATAAGAGACACAGAGCCTCCTCTGATGGGCTAGGCCTTCTTTATCATAGAAATGAGCGGCTTGTGAATTGCTGTAGAATTGTGGTAAAAAAAAAAAAATTGGAATGGCATCCGGAAGAACAAGTGGAAGTCACTTAAACTCAACTGATAAGCCAGTTGTTGAAGGTCTGGACTGTTTTTTGTCATTTGAAATCCAAGGTTTCCTTCAGTACTGAAGATATCAATTTGATCAGGTCAAAGTATAATAAATGGGAGAAAATATTTTGACTAAGTTTCAAGCAAAAAAAAGGTTTCAATGTGTTTGCAGTTCTGGGAGGTGATCAGTGATGAACATGGTATTAACAGAGCAGGAGCGTATGAGGGCGACATGGACCTTCAGCTGGAGAGGGTCAATGTGTACTTCAATGAAGCTCATGGTACACAGACCTTCATATTATATGTTTTCTGATTGTATACAGTCGACACATTTTTTTTATTGAATGCAATGACATTTATACATGTTTAGTGCAAAAACAAATGTCTATATTATATGACATATTATATCTATGTAATATTTAGTCTAGTATTGGATTGTATTTTTTTTCAATCAGGGGCAATGCATCTCATGTTAATTGAAATACAACCTGTATTTCTGACATTTTTGTTATTATTGTAAATTGTGAGTTATATATTTTAACAATCATTATCTGGTAAGTGGGGCAATCTTGCAGTCGAGGTACACAGTAACTTCCTATAGCAAAATTGTCAATGACTGAGATGTTTCATTGCCTGTCAGGTGGCAAATATGTTCCAAGAGCATTGTTAGTGGACCTGGAGCCAGGCACTATGGACAGCGTGAGGGGCAGCAACATAGGACAGCTCTTCAGACCGGATAATTTTATACACGGTGAGTCCACATTCATCTACAATAAAGACATTATTTAGGCACCATGAGAGTTGATTTTTTCTCATCTCATATAAACTATAGATAGGGTTGGTTTCATCACCTCTGAAGCGTTCACTCTTAAAAATAAAGGTTTCAAAACAGGGGTTTCACAGTGATGCCATAGACCAGGGATTTCAACTCTGGTCCACTTTCCTGCAGAGTTTAGCTCCAACCCTAATCAAACACACCTGAACAAGCAAATCAAGGTCTTCAGGGTTACTAGAATCAGGCTGAGTCCAAAATTGCATACTTTCTTGAGTAGGCACTTATTTTGAATAAGTAATTACTTCACAACCACTAAAAATATGTTCTTTATGTGTATGAATGTACACATAATACTTTTCATAATCATGTGACCTACCAGCGTCAGTTGTGTCGCTTCACCGCCATTCACAAATTCTCTCCCGTGGCCTCATTGGATAGTAAATTGTCCATCGTATACACGCTTAAGAATTTCACCAGAAGTAGTAGGTCATTCTGGGAAATTTTTGCCTACTCTTAAATAAATAGTGTGAATTCGGACATACATTTTTGGTCACATACTGTTTTTCACTTACTATATAGTAGGGAAGTATGCAATTTCAGATGCAGCCAGAGGGTGCATCTCAATCAGTTCCCTAGGTCGTGAATCATTATATCGAGTACATGAATTTGTTCACTGGTAAGGACAGTAAGGTCGGTGGCTCACTACACATTGGGACACTGATGATGATGAGAACGTCCTCGTTGTACAGCGTCACCACTGGAATTTATGAACAACAGCAGAACTCATATTTTTCTGACATGTATTTTTTATGTTATTTATAGTACATTATAATAAATACTTTGATTGTTACATATGCCTATAACATTTCAGCCGTTGATTAATTATACATTTTAGCTAGATTATGTTCAGTGCCTGTCTAGCAATGTATGTTCATGCTGAAATAGTTTTTCTCAAAACATCTATCACGTGTGTGAGTTGGCTGATTTATGTTTTGTGGCGCAGAACTTTCGTTAAGGGAACATAGTGAGCGTCGATGCTCCCTGGTTTTCACCATGCATTGTGGGACTTTTTAGGGAGCGAACATTTCAGTGCACTGGAAGGATTTTGCGACAGGCAGCCCTTAAAATGGCCGACTCCCCGATCGATCGATGCCCTGACTACTGAACTAGGGAGCTGACAGTGATGGTCTTAATATTGAGAGATACCAGGGTGTGTGGCTCTACCGTAATGGCCAACTTGGATCACATGTGCCTTGATAACCAATCACATTACAGCCTTCTAATCCAAAACCGCTCCCTATCCACTATATAGTGCACTATATCAGACGTCGGCCATTTTGAGTGAATTCCATCCGACTTCATTCCCTACTTTCATTCACTACTTGCAGATATAGAGCTGTCAAATGCCATACACTATATAGGGATTATTGAATGAGTGAACAAGTGAGCGGTTTTAGACACAGCTAATCACTATTTGTGGGTATCATAGAAATGAATAAGAAGTGCTGTAAACTGAATCCTATTTGTTGCGAAATGTAAAAAAAGCATTTTTTTGAATGTAAACTCTACAAATAGATCAATCCGAAACTAATTTTTAAGAGCAAACATAACTGATTCATTAGCTGTTTTCCCACAAAAGCAGTGTATTCAGCATAGTGAAGCCTCTCCTCCATTGACAAAAAAAAAAAGCCTCTGGTCCTGGTCTTCTTCCCTGCGTACCACAGCATTTTTTTTTTTTTTTTTTGCTTACCTTGAAGGCTTGCCTTAAAATGGTTTTGCTAGAAAGTTGCAGGTAGGTCATTTTAATCAAGGTTGCAGGTAAACTCAGTAGGAAAGTGGATCTGGAGGGTCAGAGTTGAGAACTCCTGCCATAGAAGAACCATTTTTGGTCCTCAAACTCTAAAATTGATTGACAGAAGAGTTCATTCAGGAACATTTCTAACATGGCACAATGCCATAATGTATGCCGTAACGTCATTCCTGATGCTGCTTTCTCTCTGTAAATGTAAAGGCAATTCTGGAGCTGGCAATAACTGGGCCAAAGGTCACTATACGGAGGGCGCAGAACTTGTGGAGCAGGTTGTGGATCGTGTCCGTAATGAAGCCGAGAGCTGCGACTGCATGCAGGGGTTCCAGTTTGTCCACTCTCTAGGTGGTGGCACTGGTTCAGGAATGGGTACCTTGATTATCAATAAGATCAGAGAGGAGTATCCTGACCGCATCATGAATAGTTTCAGCATAATGCCCTCGCCGAAGGTCTCCGATACAGTAGTGGAGCCGTATAACGCGACCCTATCAATACACCAACTGATTGAGAATACAGATGAGACGTTTTGTATTGATAACGAAGCGTTGTACGATATCTGCTTCCGCACTCTCAAGCTCACGACTCCAACTTACGGAGATCTCAACCACCTCGTATCCCTCACCATGAGCGGGATCACGACCTCCCTCCGCTTCCCAGGTCAACTGAACGCTGACCTTCGGAAGCTGGCCGTCAATATGGTGCCCTTCCCGCGTCTCCATTTCTTCATGACAGGTTTCGCTCCTCTCACAGCACGTAGAAGCGAACAATACCGTGCCCTGACGGTGCCCGAGCTCACCCAGCAGATGTTCGACTCCCGTAACATGATGACCGCATGCGACCCACGTCGAGGACGCTATCTGACAGTGGCGGGCATTTTCCGTGGTCGCATGTCCACTAAGGAGGTTGATGAGCAGATGCTCGCCATTCAACAGAAGAACAGCAATTACTTCGTGGACTGGATCCCTCACAACGTCAAAGTGGCCGTATGCGATATCCCGCCACGAGGCCTCAAAATGGCCTCCACCTTCATCGGAAACAACACCGCCATCCAGGAGATATTCAAGCGCATAGGGGAGCAGTTTTCGCTCATGTTCCGACGCAAGGCCTTCCTGCATTGGTACACGGGTGAGGGCATGGATGAGCTGGAGTTCACAGAGGCGGAGAGCAACCTGAATGATCTGGTTTCAGAATACCAGCAATATCAGGACGCCACAGCCGATATGGAATACGATGCAGAAGATGAAGTGACAGAAGAAGAGGGTCTGCCATCAACAGTACACAGCACTCGAGCAGAGATTAAGACTGAAGTGGTCACTGAGACTTCTGTCAGCGAATGAGCTTTAGTGAATATACACAGCAAAATCTCCAGAGTTAAATCAACTCTTCTCAGAGTACATATGGTCCCTCTCTAAATAGTGTTAAAATAACACTAAAGCAGAGTTAAAGTTAATGAGATAATTAAGTAATTAATTGATGATTGTGCATTAGTGATGAACGCATGCTGTTAACAAGCAGAATCACTGAAGAAAAGAGAAACACAAGAACTTCAACTGACTTCAGTCACAGCCTTATTAATTGCTTAATTATCTCATTAACTTTAACTCCGCTTCAGTGTCACTTTAACACTATTTAGAGATGTACTCTGAGCAGAGTTGATTTAACTCTGGGGATTTTACTGTGTAGCATGAGTGGATCTGATTTTGTCAAGTGAGAACATTCAGTGGCCCCAAAAAGTTTGTAGACACTTAAAATACCCTTCAAATGGATGTTACGAATTACATTGCATTAGATATGAAATATTAAACCAAGGGGCATCTGAACCAACAGAGCTTCAAATATGACCATTTTTGAACATTGTTTTATTATTTACAACCTACTGAAATGTATTTTTATATTTTATTAAATTGAATGACACTGTTTCTCAAGTGTTCAAATATTATTTGGAGCCACTGTACATAGCAAACTGTGAAATATTTCTGACCTCCAGGAGAAAATGATGAACTACACAAATACAAATAATATTCAAAATTCAGATATAATCTTCTAATCTTTCAAATATCATTTCAAGCAGATGCACACTACTGTTTAAAAGTTTGGGGTCGGATTTGAGGTCAGAGATTTGTACCCAGGTGAAAAAAAGTACACTTCCATAATGTACTTACAGTTCTCTATTTCTGCGCACTATTTTTGTAATTAATATGCTAAAAATTCTTCTTTAGTACTTTTCAAGATAATCTTAAGAACATCTAATTGTAACATTACTCAACTGTGCTATTTTGAGAAACCATGAATATGAACTAAAATGTGCTTTTAACATTCTCTCTCTATATCCCCAAAGAACGCAATACTATTTCTGTATGTTCTGTAATAAATCTACAGATATATCTTGAAGAAACTTAATGGAAAAATTGAGTCAAAAAATTCTCTCATTTGTGTGGTGTAATAGTACTATATATAGGCTTAAATTCTTTTGTCATCATTTGTTTTTAATATATTAAGCAAAGGCTGCATTTCTGTTTCTGATAATTTTGCTCATTCTTTAATAAAAGCATGTTATTAATATAAAATACAACTGTTTCAAAATATATTTGATGTATCTGCATACTTCAGTGTTTATGTTTATAATGCTAAGAACTTATTTTCCTTTTCATTATCAATTATGTCAAGCACCCACCAGTTTTTCATTTATGAAAGAAAAATAAATGTTAAGTTTTTTTTTGGTCATCAGTAAGCAACAATCTATTCAATTTAAGAGGTTTTACATAATGGAAACACTGTACATATTTTAATAAAATATCAAATACATTAATCTCTGAAAATCCTGCTGCTTTTTTCATGTAAAACAATAGCTAACACATCTCTAGTTAAACCTGATGTATACCATATAGACTGAGAAATATTAAATTATATATAAAGCACATTGATGAGACAAATCTGCTCAAATCTTATGCCGAGAACATATTGCTAAAGCTTTAAATAACTACCACACAGCAAACAACTTAACAGGTTTAATGTCTCTTTTTGACTTTAATAGTATGACTTGCAAATAACAAGCAAAATTGATCTGATAAAATAACAGTAATGCTCCCATTTTGCTCAATGCATGCTTGCTAAACAGAAAGCTCTCCAGACCAAGAACACACACAGAGTAAAGGCTGTTGTAGTTTGAGACTCATAATTTATTATCAAAAGAATACAACTATTTTCATTTAATCAACATAACTGCGGGTCTTGTTGTAAATCCGACAGAGAATGTATATGGAGAAGCTGGGATTGCAGGGTGTAATTACAGCTCCTACAAAAAAGAAGAAAATAAAACAATAACAGCATATAAAATAAAATCTTACATAAAACAAACAATGAACAAAAAAAGTAGGTCTAAATGGTCAGTTAATGCATCACTTTCTACAACTGCAGTACAGTTCAGATAAACACTTAAATTGTTATTCAGCATAGCATTATAACTCTTACATTATGCAGTCTTTACTTTTGTGACCTTCACATTGGATTCTGCGTTTTTAAGCGCCTCAATTTTGATCTGTGGCTTCAGCGCTGCCCGCAAGACCCTGGCGCAGATAGCTGAGTACCTGATGTAACTGAAATGACAAGACAAATATTAAATTACAGAATAACTCAAGCAAAATTGCTCTTATGAATATGTGCATTGTGATTCAAATTCAACATGACGCAACTACTATAGTAAAATACATAGCTGTACAGAGCAAGGCCAAACCAAATGTACAGCAGATAACGTTATACTTTAGAGCTTCACGGACTACAAAACGTACAACGATTAAAATAGAAATTACACCGCTTTTAATGTTGTTAAATGTTAATTGTCATTCTGATACCTCAGCCCTGCTTGTCTCCAGTAAGCGACCATTTTTGCGTGCAAATGTGTGTCTTTCGTCCGTCAAGTGCTGCTGTTCGTTTTGATCAAGGACGAGGACAAGGCCTGTGCGTTCACCGGAATATACGTCATAGGCCAGCGTACAACCGCATTGGCTGGCAAACATGCCAATCATTAAGTAGCTTAAAACGAAAAGGTTGAATTTTGTATATTAATATTTTATTTACAGGTAAGTTTTATTTACACAAATGTAGATTTTTTTTTAATATTCCTCCAAGTTTTGTGGCATTAAAAAAAAATAATAAAGTGAAAAAAAGTCCCTTGAAACTCCCGTTTTTTATATATAAACATCATTATTTGTTATTATATTCCGAATATACGTATAATATTTAAACAATCTTGCATCTGCATGAACTAATTATTAATAGATATTTAATAATATATAAGAATGTATTTAAATCAGAGGGTTCTTTTATTTTGTAGATCCGCTAACTTTTCTTTATCATAGTTTTTTTTATAAACATTATTTTATTTATGGAAAGTTTTATATCCATAAATGTAAATATATGAAAAGTAAACCCCACTTTAACCATTTCAAACAAAAATTGAAGATGTATTTAAATACAATTTCAACTTCTGTTAACAAGGAAGCAATGAAAACTTCCAGAATTTGCGCCATGTTTAATATTCTTCCTTCCTTCCTTCATTTATTTATTTGACCTCTTTTCTTTTTTTCTCTTCTTACTGTACTCTTCTTATTTTTAGGATTATTGTTCAATAGATTTAATTAGGTTTCTTACATATTTCTTCTGTTTACTATTGAACCATAATTTCTTTTTGTTTGAAATATTGTTTATATTTTTTGTATGTTTTTCCGACTTCTTCTGTTTGTTAATATTGCAATAATAATAAACAAACACTTAGTTACGACCAATCAATATTATATTTAATAATAATAATGATAATAATAATAATAATAATACATGCTTCAATTGCTTTTTTGCATTTACATTAATAAAAAACAACATTATTGTTTTAAATCATGGATAAACAGTAAATTTAGTAAAAAAAAAACAAACAAAAAAAAAACATTTGCTACCAACGTGACAGAGCGGAGACGTTCATACGTCATGACGTGAGTCATGTTCTTGTGACGTGATGATGTCATGCGGCCTGGGTTAGAGAAGAGGAAGCAGAAAACAACAACAAGCCTGTTGGGTCAGTGACAGATAGAAACCACACTGAGGTGGTCAGTATAGACTAGCAGTCACAAAATCAGTCTTATATCAACCCTTGCTTGTCGTCCCGAGGGCAAGATGTCTTTGTTTGGGAAGTTATTTGGCAGCAGTGGGAAAGGGGGTAAATCTGCCAGCCCCCAGGAGGCTATCCAGCGACTGCGAGAAACTGAAGAAATGTTGACCAAGAAACAGGAATTCCTGGAGAAGAAGATCGAGCAGGAGCTTGTAACGGCCAAGAGAAACGGGACGAAGAACAAAAGAGGTGAGCAATGAACTGGGTGACCTGGCAATAGATTAGCACGTTGGCAGTGTGAAATGAGCTTCGCGTGCTTGTTTAGTTGCTTTATAGACTCTTTATTTTTACTGTGTTGTGTATTAGACAAATGAATTAACTAATGTATGTATATTTTAAACGAAATAATATAATTAATGGACTAATTAACTGAACTAGCTGTCAGAATACTGGGATATATGGGATATGTTTTTAAAGGACGATAATATGCCTTTAATTTGATCAATTCTCTCCATTAGTTCACCTTTGACCTTCCCTGGTATCCATGGTGATGACAAACATGTACGTAATGATAGCTGACTCAGGGACTTTCCTCCAGAAGTACTTCAAACAAAATAAAGGAAATAACTTATCATATTATTAGTAGATGTAGATATATGCATACTGTGTGTGACAAATGTACTTTTTACAATACATCAGTTGAAGATATTGATTCACACTCTCATTTTGGATTAAAATGGACATGACAGAAAAAAAAGAACCTGATCATATTTTACTTTATTTACAAAACCCAAATGTTTCTGAAAATTAAAATTACATCATTAATCTTTTAAGTATTTTAGCAACATTTTGCACTCACAAGTCAAGAATTGCTCAAAAGCCCCTCATATATCACCTTCTTTAATTTGAGAACACAAAATTCGAAAAAACACAAAAAGAAAACATTCGAAAGATTTTCAAATTATTGCCCACATTAACTTTGTTTTTTTGATTTGATATGTTTATTCTGTATTATTATTGTTATTTTGTTCCTTATCTCATTCTCTGAACTGTTAAATAATGTTCTGTCCTTTCATTTTCTGATTTGACTGTTACTACTGATCTAAATACATTTAAAAAGAAACTGACCTTCTGCTCAGATCATAGATCAGTATGATTTCCATTAGTGTCACTTTCCAGACTCTGTGAATGATGTAACACAATTACAAGAAGTATATTTATAAGGCTGTTTTTTCACTCCCATCGATACTTCTAGAGAAATCCAGAGATGGCTCCATAAATTATTTCAGTACAACACGAGGGC
This sequence comes from Chanodichthys erythropterus, assembly GCF_024489055.1. NCBI lineage: Eukaryota > Metazoa > Chordata > Actinopteri > Cypriniformes > Xenocyprididae > Chanodichthys > Chanodichthys erythropterus. Next base: position 31,845,545 of record NC_090241.1, read on the forward strand.
CACGTTAAAGAGCCATCTGGGTTGAGGCCTGTAATTCAACTCCACATTTAAAGTCCCCAGAACAGAGTAATCAATAATTGATCTGATTATCCTATGAGGGCTGCTGGGACATGACAGGTGACGAAGCTGATGGTGTGACTGCTAGGGGTGTGGGACTGATGTGTTGTCATAGTTCACAATTCCAGTGCCTTCATGGAAAAAGTGTTGAATATGCATTGCCTTTGTGTCAGGTGACGTCTTTGGAATGCCCTTTCTGAACGTGCACATGACGTAAGAGTCTGTTTAGGGTTTTATTGGAGTTTGCAAACATGATACATTCAGGTCACATTCCATCCATTTCATAAACACAGCGGCTGTTTTATCTTCTAAATGTGAAGTGACAACTCAAATCACTGTTGTGTCAATTTTTAGAATTCAAATCTGTTAAAAGTAAAAATGCAACGTGTTTATGTGCTGACTTTTTAGGGGTGATTATCACAAAGAACATAAAATCTAATGTTCCAACGTCCTCCGATTTTAAAAAAAAAAAAAAAAAAAAAAATATATATATATATATATATATACTAGGGCTGTACTAGAATAATCGAATATTCGAATATTCGTTCCGTGGGGTGGCATTCGATTTTCAGTTTTGAGATTCGAATATTCTTTTTTTTTTTTTTTTTTCCCAACACGTGACTTCCGTCGCGGACTCATTCTCACTCATAAGACAAAATAAATCCCTTATATAGAATAAAACTAATTGTAATAGATATTACATTTTGTGTCATTTTAAAAACAATTAATTTATTCTTATTCAACTGTTTATAAGCTTGCTACCATGTTCTTTATTTATTACAGTTCATTGAAATCACTGTGTGTTACTAATTTAATTTCTGTTTTGGGATTCATTTGTTTTAAAGAAATGTTTGTTATTAATACCTTATTAAAGTTCTTGCTCTCAACAGACTTTGTGTTTTGTATCACTTGTGCACTGTCCGTTTTCAGAGCATAAACCTGCCCGTGTAATGCATACCGGAAACTGTTCTATTTAAAAGATTATTAAATGTTTATTAATATTTAAAGAATGTGTGCCACCTGATCATATTGCACCAAATGCAACACTGCACTCCACTGGGTCTGCCGCAACATATTTACGATGCCGAAGAGTGAAACGTGAAGTCGTGAAAGATGATACAAATGCAAACCGACACTATTATTATATATTTAGCCCCACCCACCGAAGCTTCGAATATTCGATATTGATTGCCACCTAAGCTTCGAAGCTCAAAAAATGGCATTCGAAACAGCCCTAATATACACACACACACACACACACACACACACACACACACACACACACACACACACACACACACACACACACACACACACACACACACACACACACACAGTGGCATGAAAAAGTATGTGAACCCCTTGCAGAATCTGTGAAAATGAGAATTATTTTAATAAAATAAGAGGGATAATAAAAAATGCATGTTATTTTTTGTTTAGTACTGTCCTGAGTAAGATATTTTACATAAAATATGTTTGCATTTAGTTCATAAGACAAAACAATAGCTGAATTTATTAAAATAACCCCATTCATAAGTATGTGAACCATTTATTCTCAATACTGTGTGTGGTTACCTGATGATCTACGACTGTTTTTATGTTTTGTGATGGTTGTTCATGAGTCTCTTGTTTGTCCTGAGCAGTTAAACTGAGCTCTGTTCTTCAGAAAAATCCTCCAGCTCCTGCAGATTCATCAGTTTTCAAGCAATTTTGCATATTTGAACCCTTTCCAGCAGTGACTGTAGGATTTTGAGATCTGTGTTTTCACACTGAGGACAATTGAGGGACTCAAACCCAACTATTAAAAAAGGTTCAAACATTCACATCGTGTTTCCTTCTGGAGCATCAGTGAATGTTTGAACCTTTTTTAATAGTTGCGTTTGAGTCCCTCAATTGTCCTCAGTGTGAAAAGATGAATCACAAAATCATACAGCCACTGCTGGAAAGGGTTCAAAAATGCAAAAATGCTTGAAAACTGATGAATCTGCAGGAGCTGGAGGATTTTTCTGAAGAACAGAGCTCAGTTTAACTGCTCAGGACAAACAAGAGACTCATGAACAACCATCACACAACATAAAAACAGTTGTGGATCATCAGGTGACCACACACAGTATTGAGAATCAATGGTCACATACTTATGAATGGGGTTATTTTAATAAATTCAGCTATTGTTTTGTCTTATGAACTAAATGCAAACATCTTTTATGTAAAATATCTTACTCAGGACAGTACTAAACAAAAAATAACATGCATTTTTTATTATCCCTCTTATTTTATTAAAATAATTCTCATTTTCTCAGATTCTGCAAGGGGTTCACATACTTTTTCATGCTACTGTATAATATATATATATATATATATATATATATATATATAACACAATACATAAATAAATACACAGTAAATAAATAAGTCAATCAGTCACATATCTTGCCTAAATCTCAACATGGGGACAAAACATGTAGACAGGCATCATATTGCACAGCTAAACTGGCCACTATTATTTGTTATTTATATGTTTTCATTTTAGTTAATTTTTTAGTAATTTTTTTTTTTTTTTTTAATTAAGTATTAGTTTGAGTTATTTTAGTACTTAAACTAAACAAAAATAGAAAAGGTTCCTTGTTGGCAACTAGCTAAAATAAAATACGTTTTAAGTTTTTGTATACATTTTATTTTATTTAATGTTTATTTTTTTTCAAATAATGCAAGTTTTTTTTTTTTTATGTTTTTTTAGTGGTATTTTTAGTTTAGTTAATAAAAACCATACTTATAAACACTTTAAAACTGAATACATTTATTTATTTATTTTTCATTTTATGGTTATGAGAATGGGTAGTTTTTGCATAATCATTTTGAAAATAACGTCACAATGCAAAAAAAAGCAAAACATAATGGTCCTAAAATAGGCTTTATTGCCTTTATTAATTTTTTTAAATAATTTCTTTCTTCTCTTCTTTTTTTTCTTGTCCTGGTTATATTCTTCACAGGCTTTGTAGGATTTAATCTTTTTAAGTAAAGCATGTCTGTACTTGTCATTAATGCATAATTAGGCTGCCAACCACATTCTCACTAGAAAGCAACAGGCCTTTTTCCTCTTTTTTTGCAGCTCACTTGCCTGATTAAGTTTGGTGAGTTTGCCTCATTTAACCGCACCTGTACTGAGTCCCTAACTCTGCACCACCCTGAGAAATATTGACAGTAGTAGACTTTACTTAATCAAATCTGTTGTGGATAAGAGACCTCGTAATTTTAATTTAGTATTGGGAATCTTATGCTGTGGACTTTCCATTTTACCTTTATTGTACATTATTTTCTGTGCAAGCAATTCCTTACTAAAGCGTCTTGCACAAATAACAAGGTTATAGCAGGACTGGCAGCTGAGAATGCATGACATTAAATCTTAATAGGAAAAAAGGAGCTTCAAATAAAATCAATTGACCTGTAATAGTGTTCTTTATATAACTCTTTTAATTTAATGTTATGCAATAAAATTCCATGGGGCTCCCAAATTCTTTGTATTTTGTGTTTTAATCATACCATTTACCTTTCTTCCTTTTTGAAACAGCTGCTTTACAGGCACTGAAGCGTAAGAAGCGATACGAGAAGCAGTTAGCCCAGATTGATGGCACCCTTTCTACCATTGAGTTCCAGCGGGAGGCGCTAGAAAACGCCCACACCAACACTGAGGTCATCAAGAATATGGGTTATGCTGCCCAGGCCATGAAAACTGCCCATGACAACATGTGAGGAGTTTCTTCTTTTCTACCCTTTTTGTCCCTATCAGCCTCGGTGTGTCCAGGTTTTGGGTTTATCATAAACAAGTTAAATTTACCAATGCAAGCTATTGGAATTCTGTATGGTACTTTCACATGGTATATAGCTAAATAAAATGTTAAATACATTGGCAGGAGATCATAAAGTTGAGTTTATAATTAAGTCTGTTGTCTGTGTACCTTCAGGGACATTGACAAAGTGGACGAACTTATGCAGGACATCACAGAACAGCAGGAGCTGGCACAAGAAATCTCAGACGCAATCTCAAAGCCTATTGGTTTCGGGGAGGAATTTGATGAAGTAAGATTAAAACGAGCAAACTTCTTGAGTTTTCAGGTCTAAATGGGTCCAATGCATTTGTTAACCAGTTTCTGAGGTGCTCAGGGAGGCACTACATCACATTTGTGTTAGAAATGCTTATACAACTACATATTTGTGCCAAAAACACGTTTTAAATCTGTTAGGTGCAGCTTTTTAAGAAAAAAAAAAAACTCTTGATGAAACATGTTTGTTATGCCTGACATCAACATGCAGTGAAAATCTGACATGCACTACTACTCAAAAGTTTGGGGTCACTAGGATTTTTTTTTAGATGTTTTTGAAAGAAGTCTCTTCTGCTCACCAAAGCTGATGTTATTTGAGTAAGGTAAAACAGTAATATTGTGAAATATTATTACTTAACAGAAGATATAAGTTATATTATTTAAAATAACTGTTCTGTATTTGTAAATACTATTGTAAATATATAAGCTGAATTTTCAGCATCATTACTCCTTCAGTCTTCAGTGTCACATGATCCTTCAGAAATCATTCTAATATGCTGCTTTGCTGCTCAAGAAACATTTCTGATTATTATCCATGTTGAAAAGAATTGTGCTGCTTAATATTTTTTGTGGAAACTGCAATAATTTTTTTTCAGGATTCTGTTCACAAAGAACAGCATTTATTTGTAATAGAAAACTTTTGTAACATTATGAGTGACTTTACTGTCAATTTTGATCAAATGAATGCATCTTTCCTGAATAGAAGTTTTTTCTTTCAAAGCAATTCTTACTCTCCCCAAACTTTTGAGTGGTAGTGTATTAAGTGATGTACATACTCTTAAATCCAATCACATTTGAGAGGCATGTAGTATTAGGTATAAACGGATTGTGTGTTTTTTCAGGATGAGCTGTTAGCTGAACTGGAAGAGCTGGAGCAGGAAGAGTTGGATAAGAACCTTCTGGAGATTGGAGACAATGTACCACTGCCAAATGTGCCCTCTACATCCTTACCTTCCAGACCAGGTACACACACACACACACACACACACACACAGACACACACAGACAGACACACACACAGGTTTGTTTTGCTATCTTAGAGATTTTTATATCAGGTCAATGATATTTGTATCTCCCTACACTACTCCTAAACGTACCCATCACAGAAACATGTGCACATCATTAGATTTAAATAAAAACCTATTTTGGCTGAGATAAAACTAGCGAGGACCAGTCAATGTCCTCACTAGTGGGTTGAAAGTATTTCACAATACAAGTGAGGACATTTAGTCCTCACAAGTATAGTCAAAACAAGTACACACAGAGACACACACACATTCACACTCATTGGGTTTCCTGTTTTATGACATACTAGGGCTTTTAACACTTGATAAAGTTCACCCTGTGTCATTATAATCCCTGGGTAAACAGAATCCTGGGTTATCATAAATTACCTGGGGTTAACAATATCCTGGGTATTCATAAGATGACGTTTCACACTGTAAATTCCTAAACCCTGGGTTAACAGTCTTATTTACATATTTGTGGTGTCAATGTCATTGACTGTATAAACACAGTATGTGACCTTGTTTAAATAGCTCTAGCATTGCACATCCTCGTTTTGCCAAAAGTACTATCAGGTTTATACTGAAAGGACATTTCGGGTTATAAAGGTAAGAATGAAACAGTCTCTTCTTCACGCAAATTGTCGCATTTTCTGTCAACATTTGACGTTTTTCATCTTTAACACAAAAGCGGTGCTAACCCTGCTCCGGAGCGGGGTTTCATAACCCCGGGTAAAAAGCGGCACTAACCCCAATTCTAAATTTAAAATGTGAAATGCTCCTTTACCCGGGGTTAAAAGTTGTGTTTAGAACGACGATAACCCAGGGTTAAACGCAGTGTGAAAATCCCTAATGATTGTTATACTGTACAAACTGTATATTCTATCCCTTCACCCTAAACCTTCCCATCACAGAAAACTTTATGCATTTTTACACTACAAAAACATCACTTAGTATAATTTATAAGCTGTTTTCCTCATTTAGAACAAAACATGTTGACAATCAATATCAGATGTTGCCATCTTTGTGGGGTCATTTTGTCAAAATTACATAGTGTTTAACTGAACTACACACACACATGGTGTTTGGGAACAGACATCTCTTGATTTATATTGGGGCGCAATCTAGTTTTACTGCGTATGTGACTATGTTAGGGAAAGAGACTGTAATTGTTCATAAAAAAAATAAATAGTAACTTATTTAAAATAATAATAGTATAATGTTGTAAATTCAAAAAGTAAGATGTTGCTTCACGTGCTTGAATGCAGTTTTTGAATGTCTTTTTCTGATTGCAGCAAAGAAGAAAGAAGAGGAGGATGAGGACGACATGAAAGACCTGGAGGCATGGGCTGCCAATTAATGATCGTTCTGCTCCACCGAAACCCATACACACTATACAAGGCATAAACCTCACTCCGATACCTGTTACTAAAGGACCTGGAAGGACTCTTCAGTATGTTTTACAGTATGACGTCTTTGTCTCTAAAATAGGTTAATATATAAACACACACGAGAGGAAAACAAAAACATAAATGCACCTGCTCAAAAAAAAAAAATAAAAAATCTCCTGCCAGGCTTACAGTCGACACACTCATCTAAGCAAGTCTGAGATTTCGCCTCTTTTCTCCTCATCTCTGGACTGTTTTGACATGAAAAAGGCTTGTTGTAGATCAGTGTTTGTGTCCGTTATCTGTAGTCATAACTTCCGTCACAAGGAATCCTCCGCTTGCTCCAAGAAACCAATACACTCGGAAACCCTTTGCACGCAGGGGATGGTGTCTGTAATGCTCTGTCGCATTTTTGGAGAAAACATGGTATATTTCAAGTTTATTTCACACAATACTCATTGTTCACATGCACACATCCAAGTTTTGTTAAAAGCACTGTAAGCCCTTTTTGATTCTCTGCATCGAGCATTTCAGATGGTGACACAAGTGCAGGTGCTTCCCACGTCCACGGGACGTCCTAGATCAGCACTTAGGCTTTATGACTATTAGACTTGGTCTCCATTTTAGGGCTGAGGTTGGCATGAAGGTGTCACGATCCACCTTTAAACATGCATCAGGTTTGAGCGGTGAGAGGCTTCTTCTACTGTACATAGCATCTCTCTTTAATGGCATGATGGTTTACGGTCTCTTGACAGCATGGGATTCCTATATTGAATAGGTCTCTTCACTCAAGAAACATACTGTATTTGAGATAGTTCAGAAGTACTCTTAAGATGTCTTTACATTAGAAGTGGTTTATTGAAATGGGTGTTGTATTAGGGGAAAAAATGGCTTGACATGGCTTGTTGTAGATTTCAGATTTTTGTCTAATTTTTGAGGTTTGAATGCATTTCTACCAGGACAGACAGCACAGATTAATGTAATATCATGCTTTATTTTACAGAGTGCACTACTATGATGTTCTGGTATAGTGGTTTTTATTATTTTCCCTCCCCTGAGATTCTATAAAAACATTTATTTATCACTCTGAAGGTTTCATTCACATTGTTTATTGTTTGTTTGTCATTTTGACACTCATTTATGTTGTCCTTTCCTGCCTTTCAACTTTACACTTATATTAAAGTTTTGCCAAATTAACACTTCTCTGGATTTTTATTTGCACATTAGATGTTCGTTTTTGTTATTTTCATGCACTTCAAAGCATCAGTGTTTAGCTTGAAAACATTTGAATATGTTTTTCACGTATTGAAAATTAATTTGTAGAAATGGTATATCCAGACAAGACGCCTGAGTGTACATCTTTTTTATTTGAATATACTGTTACATGCATACAGTCAGAAATCTTTCAGAGACAATAATGGAATATCTTATGGTACTTTTTGGTTTCTTTCTTGAGGTGGAAAGGAAAACTAAGCAACATGAACTGTGTGTAGTAATGGAAACTGATTTGTACAAGATACAAAAGATAAGCTTCACTATACATTTGTATGTTTTCATTATATTGTAGGTGCTGGATTTGTTATTGTTATATCATTATCATTATAATCTCATTTATTGTTATTAAAATATTTTTTACTGGGTTTCTAGTGGTCCTGGTACATGATTTAAAGAGTTCAACTAAAACGAGACTTCAGAACAGTAAGAACACGTATCTGAAAATGTTCATCCATATGCACTATGGTTCATTTTTTTTTTTAAAGAAATTAATACTTTTATTTAGCAAGAACACATTAAATTGATAAAAAGTGACAGAAAAGGCATTTATAATGTTGGATGAATTTCTATTCATCAGAGTCCTGAAAAAACATCAGTTTACACAAAAATATTTGGCAGCACAACTGTTTTTAACATTGATAATAATAATAAATGTTTCTTGAGCAGCAAATCAGCATATTAGAATGATTTCTGAAGGATCATGTGACTCTGAAGATTAAGAAAATGTTAAATGTTAATTAAATTAAAATATTTTATATTCATTTAAAACATATTAAAATAGAAAAGATTTATAGATTGTAAATATTGTAAATATTTTAGATTGTAATGATATTTCACAATACTGTATTTTGATCAAGTAAATGCAGCCTCAAAAGCATTAAAAAAAATCTTACCAAACCCAAACCTTTGAAACAGTAACTTGTGTAATAATCTACCTCAACATTTAAATACAGATCAGACAGTTGCATTTAATAATTTTATTATTGACAGGGTGTTCTGTAAATCTGTCAGTGGTATGTAGGTAAATCTTCAGTCATTCATGCTTAATTTCATCACACAAAATCACAAACTAGGCCATTTTAAGATAGGGGATAAACATGTGGCATATTTTCTGTACATATTGAATGGACTTTATACAGGGGGCCCTAGTGTTATCCAAATAACCCAAAATAAGCCCTGTTTAGCGGAAAATGCTCATAATGGCTCTAGTTTACAGGGATTATACTGGGGAAAAACACTTATTCATTTGCTTTATAGAGAGTGCAAAGCAACTCAAACTGGTTTTGTCAACAGATTCCGTTTTTAAAACAGTTTTAAACTGAGACATTTGTGAAAAGTCCAATTAGCAGCTTTGTTCTCACAAGCTCAGATCCGTCCTCATTATGTTAAATATTAGTAAAACACCAAAAGCCAGTTGAAACTTGTACTTGTGTATTATTCAAGACCTCTCCACATTCCAAATGATATTACACACCTCAAAGCACCGTGAATTCTTATAGGCTACCGTGGGATCAAATAAACACGCCCACTACAGTTTATTTAGAGCGTCAAGGCGTTGCATAATTCGGCCAATGAGAAACGACATCCAGCATGATCTCATGAATATTACAACAACCGGTTTATACACACTTATATTCAAGTTCACATAACAGCTACCTCCTTCTGCACTCACTCAGGTCCACAGCCGGGCTCAACACCAACTCATATCAGGCTTACCTAACGACAGTACATCAAAATGTCAGAGAAGCTTCCATTCAAAGTTGGTTAGTATATGTTTATTTGATTCTTGACTTTACATTAAGCGTAATGCTGTTCTGCAAAACCATGCAAGTCATATATTTACCGCCAATGCTAATTAGCTGAGTCCTCTCTTGGTGATTTCTGATAAGCTCTCTAATAGCCTCTCGACAAAGCCTAAGAATCTTTACAAAAGCGTCTTCGGTTGTTTTTTTGACCGAGCATGAATTGTTGCAAATCTTTAGTTGCTAGTACTTATATAGTGTAACACATGGCAGTCATTATCAGTGCTGCCTTGCACGAGACATTTTATTGCAAACCCGCCCCCTTAAATCACTATTCGCGCACTAAAATATGTCTAGTTTATTACTATAGCCATTTTATGAGTACTCCCAAAGTATTATATATGATTTTATATGTAACACCTGTCAAACAAGCTAGCGTGGTCCCATTCGGAAGACGTGAAGAAGAAAGTTTGGAAGTTGTAGTTTTTTGTGTGCACTGGAGGATCGCCTCCGCATGAGAACTGCTTCCCTACCGAACTACACTTCCCATAATGCAGTGGTCAAACGCGCCGCCACTTTTCATTGAACGTAGTCATTCCTTTTCACGAATCGGTTCCTTTGAACAGTTCGTTTTGTAGATTCGGCTGGTCTTACGTCATCACTTAGATTAAAACGCTTGAAATGTATGGAAATATTGCTGTTTATTACGGGATTTAGGTTTAGTTTTATCAACAGGTAATAGTAATTTTATGTTTTCCAGTTCTGTTTGTTGTTGTAGACCATCGAACATAGTCATTAGAGCCTAAAATGATTTATATATATATATATATATATATATATATATATATATATATATATATATATATATATATATATATATATATATAAATACATTAACTATATTAAAATTAATTTAAAAGCTGATTATTTAATTATCTACTGGCTAAAAAGTGTTTGCCCTATTTCATTAAATGTTGTTTATTATGTTAATTAAACTTTCAAACAATCTATTTCCAGCTCGTATCAGTGAAACCTTCGGTTCACTCCTTATGAATCCGTACAATCGATTCATTGAGTAGGTCCAGCTCAAAAGAACGATTCGTTTGCGAATCGGACACCCCTGGCGATTCAGAGTTGACCAAACATGAATATCATGCGCTAAAACGGTGCACTTCGATTTATGACAAATTAAACACACTAAGTTCATATCTTAACAGTTGTTTTTGCGTCATGTTTAGTCACACGTCAGCATAGTTACGGTGACGGACTTGGCACCTGTCACTCAGGCATTTTCATCGTCTGTTGTTGTTCTTCAGCAAACCTCTCTGATGTTCTCAGTGCAGATAAGGCAGAAATAATTCAATAGTAAATCCAGCCGGACTTTGCTCCATAGTCTTGAAAGTTCAGAGTTCGGTTTTCAAAATCAGTGAAAGAAATGTAAAAAGTTTATTTATTAATAGCCCGTTCTGAAGACATTCCCAATGGTCAATGGAAAGTGAAATTATGGGAATTAATGAAGTTGTATTTTAGTTTACATTTAGAAAACTCTGAAATGTTGCTCAGATCTTGTTTTAGGTTAGCAGTTGAGGTAAAAAAATTTACTTTCCGATCGAACACCATTTCCTTTAGTAATAACACATTTGTTCGACCACTGAATATTAAGGCAGATGTGTTTTCCTCCATGTCTGCTGTGGTAACAACACTAGTAGTACAATTAAAATCAGTGAGATTGACTGAGAAAATGGGTAACCTCTTGGTTAAAAGTGTGCATGAAACCAAGCACCATCTCCTTTAGACATGTTAGGTATGCGGTTTTGGGTGTCATCTGTTGAATTCCTCTTCTAGATGTCCAAATATGAGACACTTGACACTTCAAAGACCTCATGTTATAATGGACATGTATATCTCTTGTGATTTGTAGTTACTATTTAACATATCCTGAAAACCAGTGCTCACAAATGCTTGAGCCAAAGTTTACACAATCTGTACTGGTTTGCCTATTTAATTTAATCATTCTTTCTGTTTCCTCAATGTAACATTTGTTGTCATTTTCTCTGTGTCCAGCTGATATCAGCCTGGCCGAGTGGGGACGTAAAGCCATCGACATAGCTGAGAATGAGATGCCCGGTCTGATGAAGATGAGGGAGCTCTACGGCCCGACGAAACCCCTGAAAGGTGCTCGAATCGCAGGCTGTCTGCACATGACTCTTCAGACCGCGGTGCTCATTGAAACCCTGACCGCTCTGGGAGCTGAGGTGAGGAAACAACAGCAAAAACATTAAAGAAAAAGATAATTTCTTTAATTCCCTTATTTCCAAACTCACTGTATTTGCATTAAAAAAGTGGCATGTTGCACCAGGTTTGACATTTATTTGATTATGAATGGTCTCATTTGTATTGGAAAAAACTATTAACATTCTTAAAATTTTTATTAAATTACCAATAGCTGACAATCTTTTTTCCAAAAGAAAATAATACTTTTATTCAGCAAGGATGCATTAAATTTAGAAGTGACAGTAAAGACATTTATAATGTTGCAAAAGATATATATTTTATATTTATGAACTTTCTATTCATCAAAGAATCATGGTTTTCACACAAATATTAAGCAGCACAACTGTTTACAACATTGATTATAAGAGGAAATGTTTCTTAAGCATCAAATCAGAATGATTTCTGAAGGATCATGTGACACTGAAGACTATAGTAATGATGCTGAAAATTCAGCTTCCATCACAAGAATAAATTACATTTTCAAAATATATTCAAGAACATTAAATATCTTACTGACCACAGTATTGTACCATGGTATTCTTTGAAATGTAAATGCCATGCTATATAAATGTTGTTTCATATTATTAATATATGATTCAATCACATTGCCATAGTACTTTGTTTTGGAAAGGGACAGTACAGTTTTTTTTTTTTCTTACTCATAGATGCAGTCTGACTGAAATGCATCCCTCCCTTATTTCCTTTGTCAAGCTGGAATTTCCCAGCCCGGGGCCATACTTTATCAAACATGAAAGTTATGAAACTATGTATAAAGTCTGTACAAATCACATGATCTCATTCCTTCTTGATCTCTGTCTGCTGCAGGTCCAGTGGTCCAGCTGTAACATCTTCTCTACCCAGGATCACGCAGCGGCAGCCATTGCTAAAACTGGTGTTCCAGGTAACAGGTGTTTGTGTGCTGCACTGTCGGTCTGTTCTGTAACCACGGCTCTGGTGTAATCCTGCGGACTGTTTGCTCTAAAGCTGCGTAATCAAATGTAGATAAGAGGAACACGGGGTTTAGAGGCACATCCAGCTTAAAGCATGTGCTCCATAGCAGAGTAAAACCTAGAATCAGCACAAATAAGTTTAATCATTAGATTTGACTCAATTTTTTTGAAGGACTAACATGCAAGAGCGGGCAGGCAAAGACGGCTTTATCAACTTCATCATTACAGCTTTCAGTTGACAAGACTTTTCCAAAGCTGTTTTTAAGCACTGAAAACTTGAAAGGGATTCAAGCTGAATGATTTTTAGGTTGAAAGCTGGCTTTTTATAAAAGATTACAAAATGTCGGTCTAACAACATCAAACAGATTTTTAGCTCATGCTTTTCCAGATTCTCATGCTAAATGCCTTTTTCAAAGGGTTAGTTCACACAAAAATGAATATTCTGTCATCATTTACTCACCCTCGTGCTGTTCCAAACCCATAAGACTTTTGTTCATTTTTGAAACACAAATGAAGATCTTCTCAATGAAATCTGAGAGCCCTCTGTCCTTCCATTAACAGCTATGCAACTGACAATTGACGCTTTAAAAAGTTTTATAAAGAGATCCTAAAACTAATCCATATGAATTGAGCGGTTTAGTCCAAATGAAGAGACACAATCTTTTTATATGATAAACAGATTGAATTAAGGATTTTATTCACATATGTCAATGGAGGAACAGAAATCGCTCAGATTTCATTAAAAAAAAATCTTCATTTGAGTCCAAAGATGAATGGAAGTTCATGGAATGCCATGAGGTGAGCAAATGATGACAGAAATTTCATTTTTGGGTGAAACCTTTAAGTCTTTTCTTAGGCAGCAACTTAAATACTCCAATAAGCATAAAAATACACATGTATTATATTATAATAACACATGCATATTGAGTGAAATAGTCTGTTTTTAGTTAGATTAAATAGCTTAGCACTGCGTTTTTAAATACATTTTAAACGATTTTATCAACATTTCTCTTTTTGTCTGCTATCTTGGATGGATTTTTTCCCACTGATCACAGTGCATTACAAGATTGCCTTCTCCACAAAGGATAAACCTAAATGCAAGCCTTAAGAAGGTCTTTTAGTCGGCAGCATAAGTACGTTGATAACCTTTTGCAACTGCTCTCGTGTCAGGTGCTTGAATGATGCATTAAAATGCTGCCTACTAGTTCACTATGTTGTGGAACAGAGCCGATGAATACTAGTTAAGACCTTTGAGCAACAATTGCATGTTTTTTTTTGTCTTTAGACTAAATTGCAGTTTACAGATTTGGGATTTTCATATTTTCATTCAGAGGAATATCTTAAACTGTGAGAACTGAGGTGGTTGACAATAAGCATGTCAGAATCTGATGCAGAGTAAATTTGATCGCCAAAAAGATTCAAATATCTTTACATAACCAAAAAAGAACAATATTTTCTGATATTTGAGTGATGGTAGTGGTGAACAATACTGTTATATGTTCAAAAGTTTGGGGTTAGTAAGAGTTTGTTTGTTTGTTTGTTTTGAAAGAAGTCTCTTCTGCTCACCAAGGCTACATTTATTTGAACAAAAATACAGTAAAACAGTAATATTGTTAAATATTATTACAATTTCAAATAACTGTTTTTCTATTTTAATATATTTTACAATGTAATTTATTTCTGTGACTCAAAGCTGAATTTTGAATCAATGTTGAAAACAGTTGTGCTGCTTAATATTTTTGTGAAAACGGTGATGATTTTTTTCAGGATACTTTGAAAAGAACCATTATAAATGTCTTTACTGTCACTTTTCATCAATTTAATGCATCCTTGCTAAATAAAAGTATTAAATTCTTTAAAAAAAAAAAAGAAAAAAAAAAGACTAAACCCAAACTTTTGAATGGTAGTGTAAGAGAATCATGCCACTTTTTGGATTAGGTGACTTTGCATGCATTTTTTTTTGCATTTAATCCATATAACTTGGTCAGATGTAACTTTGAGTGCACCTGTATATTCAATCTTGTTCTCAATCGCAAACCTAGCAAACCCAGTGACCAGTTCTTCCATGTAAGTATCTATAGCAGCCAGACACAATTCTGATACGTATCTTGTTGTCTAATGTGTGTGTATTGTTTGTGCTTTGTTGCAGTGTATGCCTGGAAGGGAGAGACTGATGAAGAGTATGTGTGGTGCATAGAGCAGACCATCTACTTCAAGGACGGTCAGCCTCTTAACATGATCCTGGACGACGGTGGAGACCTGACCAACCTGGTGCACCAGAAATACCCCAAACTGCTTGCAGGTATAATATAGTCTGCTTTTTGTTCTGTCATCATCTACTCGCCCTCATCTCGAACAGCCAGAAGTCAGGAGGAGTCATTTAGACTACTCATATTGTACTTTATTGCACAAATTACTATAATTGAGTGCGTTTGCATGCATGTTAAACCAATTATGCTTAATAAGCCGTCAACGAATGTGGTCATGTAAACGTGGTAACCCATTTTCTTTTATTGGAGTAAGGTCATAAACGGCTCAAGCATAAACTGGTCAGGTAGTTTTTTGCCTCTTAGCCCGATTTTGCATGGCATTGAAACGCATTAACCTGCTTTCTGTCGGCTTATTGAAGTGCGCATATGTGATGCGTGACTGCAACGCATTCTTAGTGCACATTTAAATGCATCCAGACAGAGTGAGCACTTTGCAGGAAAAGGAAGAAAGAAATATCACAAATGCAGACTCTTTCAAGACTCAGAAAATTGTAAAAAAAAATGTGTTCTCATCTCGTGCAGCAGAAGTAGAACTGCATGAAAGAATAACATATGAGCCGTAAGGTTCTCGCTGACATTTTGCAAGCTTTATTTAACATCACAACTGACATAACATGGAATTTTTGATGTCAGTACAGGGAAATAACCAGATTTATTCATAAAAAGTAGTTTAAACGCAGTTTACTTCATTGTCAGTTTACTGGTTTGCATGTAAAACTGGTTATTTCAATAAGCTGATATTTGTGAGTAATCAGCTTACTGGTGTGCATGTAAACATGCTCATTGTGAATTTCCATTACTTGCGGCTTACTGATGCTTATCATACAGTTGCACTGTACTGCTGTTTTATGGCCACTAGATGGCAGGCTAAACCATGATCAAGCCATTCCATTATCAACCTAGCAAAGAAAGAAATCATCACTAGGTGCAGTCACAAATATGAAAAGCATACATTACAATACCTGGAGAAGGGGAAGTTTAGAAAACTATCCAATGTGACCATCTTTCCTGAATCCACTGTCCATTTAAACATATTTTACTGGACTGTAACACTTCTACCCTTGTTGAAAATTGTTTTATTCTGTTGATTATTTTGAAAACTAAACCTCTCTCTCGCCATGAATATAGCCATAGAATCTGGAATGATGTTAAAAAAAAAAAAAGAGAAAGAACGAAAGGAAGGAAGGAAGGGGAAGTTCCCTACAGTATCTGTTGTTTTATTGACATAGAGTGGAGGTGATGTGGTGTTAGTTTTACTCTATAAATGTCAAATTTATGAGGCTACTCCATTTGACCTCTGCCCTTTAGTAGGGTTAAACATCTGGGCTGGTAATTTTTTTTAACTAGGTCGCACTTTGATTTCCCCCAGTTAGTGAACAGTAAATAGCACTGGATATTAAATTAATGCCAAATGTTGCATAACTCTATCAAATAAGGACCTGTGTCATTGTTATCTTTTTTACTTATGCTGCTGTTCAAAATCAGCAAGGATGCATTAAATTGATCAAAAGTAAATTAAACTAAAGTGACCATAAAGATATATCCACAAAAGATTTATATTTCAAATAAATGCTGTTTATTAAACTTTCTGTTCATTAAAAGGGTCCTGTAAAAAAAAAGTTTCATGGTTGCCACTAAAATATTAAGCAACACAGCTGTTTTCAACATTAATAATAAGAAGAAATGTTTCTGAAGAATCAGGTGACACTGAAGACTGGGGTTGATTCATGTTAATTCACGTTTTTCAATGCATATGGAAACAGCACAGGTCATTGTGTCTCTAGCATCATCTAACATACTCAAATAATAGCCAGTATCTCTGTAAAACGGCACAAAAAAATTAAGACCTGCAATGATTTTGCTCCTTGTATCTCAGGTGGCTTAGTGCCCAGAATGTTTCCACATAGATTTATGGTAATATTTTTGACTTCTGCACTATAGTACATTTTCCACTGAGGCTAAAGTTGTCAGAATGTGTGTGACAGTCACTAAGTCTTTCCTTAAGTATGTCTTGGATTTGATTTGGTCACATCAGTTACACCAGTGAAGGTCAAGCTAACCTACACAACAATAAAATTTTATGGGTAATCTCTCAGGAATCAAGGGCATCTCTGAGGAGACCACAACGGGAGTTCACAACCTCTACAAGATGTTGAAGAAGGGAGAACTTAAAGTTCCTGCCATCAATGTCAATGACTCTGTCACTAAGGTAACCTTTTATTACCACAATATAATAATAGTACATGGTGTTATCCTGTTATTTCCCATGGTAATTTGATGTTTTGTTTTGTTCTGTTCACACAAATGTGAGCACTTTGTGCATTGTTATAATATTATGATATTATGACAGTTATTTGGGAATGACTTCTCTCCCCCCCTTTAGAGTAAGTTTGACAACCTGTATGGCTGCCGAGAGTCTTTGATTGACGGCATCAAGCGGGCCACAGATGTGATGATTGCCGGTAAGGTGGCAGTGGTGGCCGGGTACGGTGACGTCGGTAAGGGCTGCGTTCAGGCCCTACGAGGCTTCGGTGCCAGAGTCATTGTCACAGAGATTGATCCCATCAACGCTCTGCAGGCAGCTATGGAGGGTATGGTTTTTATGGTTCCTTTCCTTCCTATTTAAACACCTTACTTCAAATAGTTCGTATCAAAAATGATCATTTTTATCTGTGTTTTAGGATCTTTTTTTGTTATGTAGTGAAAGGTGATCAACTTTAGTTGCACCAAATGAAATTGCAAATAGTCAGTCCCATTTTGTGATTCTGCAAAAAACAATGCAAGATCAATAAAATTTTGCATTTTTTTTTAAAGATTTTGCTTAATTTTTATTATTATTATTATTAATAATAATAATAATAATATTTTATTTTATTTTACTTTATTTTATTTTTTTTTACATATATTAGGCAAGTATTTTTTTATTCTGTGGTTTAATTATAAGTTTTTGGTTATATTGCTCACCCTAAGTGATCATGTTATTAAAGCTAGATAGTACATTGTTAGGCCAGTTTAGCAAGCAATCTAATAACTTTTAGAGTTTTGAAAAAAAAAAAAAAATATATTATTTTTATTATTTTCGATTTGTTATGACTGAGTAAGGCACTCAATATCCCTCCAAGTCTGGAGTTGTTTTACAAGTTAAAATATATCAGAATTTGGTAAGAAATCAAAATAAACATAATTTTTGCGTTTCCTTTGTCCAGTATGATTATTGTGCATCTAATATAATACATAATATAGTAAATGTGTGTATCCTAATAAAATGATTTATTTCTAATGTATTAAATAGTAAGTAAAATAAATATATATTATAAGTATATCGACCACCCTTCTCTCTAAGATATCAGCATTGTCCATAAAAAAAATAAATAAAAAAAATCAATATTGGTCGACCACAACTGTTTTAAACAAATTTAAGAAACATACCATACTTTTCCATATAGGAGTCAAAGAGCCCATCATGAACCAACTTTATTTTTAAAGCATTTTGAAGGTTGCTGTAACCGCATGCCAGGCTAGTTTCAGAATAGTTTATTTCTATTTCAGAATAGAATATTTTTATTGGCTGCCTGATTGCTCTCATTCCACAGGCTATGAGGTGACCACCATGGATGAGGCCTGCAAAGAAGGAAACATCTTTGTAACCACCACTGGCTGTGAGGACATCCTCCTTGGCAGGTTTGTACAACATTAATCAAACGTACACCAACTAACAGATGTCAAGTTAGTGTGTGTGCATCCCCTCGAGAACTGAGAAAATTCTGTTTCTGATTCCAATTCCAGTTTCGTAATGATACTTAGTCATTTTAAGATGGATCAAATGGACAATATTTAAAGAACATTTCTTGTAGTAATTTCAGCAGCCTTTTTCCCAATGAGATCATTTTTGATTTTTTTCTTTTTAACAGCAATAAATCAAAAATTATTTATTGTACAACAGGTAATTACCCAATCAAATGAATTTTACCGACCTAGCAACAACAATGTCTTAAACATACTGTGGACATACACTTCAGGTGCCCAGAAAGCTACTAAAGACATATTTAAAACAGTTCACGTGACTACAGTGGTTCAACCTTAATGTTATGAAGAGACTAGAATACTTTTTGTGCGCCAAAAAAACAAAATAACGACTTTATTCAACAATATCTAGTGATGAGCGATTTCAAAACACTGCTTTTTTGGGTGAACTAACCCTTTCAGTCAAAATGTAATAACTCTGAAACGACTTCCTTTTTCTTCTGATGTCACTTAGGCAGTCTGGTTATTGGATGTTAGCTAATAGCCAATTAGCTGTTTATGCGAACACTCATTGTTTACTGTAGGTCTGGCTCCACTTCTGGTATGAAATGCCTGCTTTCTAGATGGATAAAATCAAGTTGATTTTTTTTTCCCCTAATTGACCATCCTACAAATATTTACACAACCGTTCAAAAGTTTGTAGTCTGTACGATTATTTTTATTTTATTTTTTTGAAAGAAGTCTCTGCTTTGATAAAAATACAGTAGAAACAGTAATATAGTCAAATATATTTACAATTTTTAAAATTACTTTTTTTATTTGAATACATTTTAAAATGTAATTTATTCTTCTGATGCAAAGCTGAATTTTACTCCAGTCTTCAGTGTCACATGATCCTTCAGAAATCATTGTAATATGCTGATTTGAAGAGAAACGTTTTCTTTTTATGATCAGTGCTGAAAACAGTCTTTACTGAGTATAAATGTCTTTAATGTCACTTTTGATTAGTTAATGCGTCCTTGCTGAATAAAAGTATTAATTTCTTTCAAAAAAAAAAAAAAAAAAGTCCCACATTTTTGAATGGTAGTGTATTTACATTTATTTACATTACACTCTCATGGCAAAAACATTTAGCTTCACACAAAGCTTAATCTGCAATCACAAACACAGCCTGATTTGTTGGACACCTTGCTAAAAATATTTATTGAATTCTCAGTCTACGCCAACTGTATATAAGGATGTCATCCGGCACAGCGTGAAAGTTAGTCAACAATGAATCCTTTCAGCGGTGAAATGGGCTTCTGCGTGTAACAGGCAGGGAGATTCATGTGCGGTGAAAGGACCCCCGGGCCAGCGATCAAACGCACACGGCATGAGATCTGGCTACATTATGTAGTGCGTGCCTGAGATTCATGCGCGTATGCTCTGTATTATTCTGTGCTTATCTGATGTTTATAAGTGGAGGTGAGCTGGTGGGTTGTGATGGGGTGTGGGCCTCTGTGATAAATGGCAGGGATGAGTACACGCAGGGGCCAGTAAAGCACAGCTGCTGTTTGGTATTATCTACAGATGTGAGAACTGTGTCTTAGATTCTCTGAAAGTTTTCAGAGCTGATGAGACATGTTTAAAGGTTGGCAATCTGCGAATGTCTGTCTGGCACCAGTTAAGCAAATGCAATCCAGGTGAATAGATTATGAGAGAAAAATGCAATTGCAGGGAAATATTTTAAACCTACATTTTTACTTCGGTCTGATTGCCTGGAAACGCAATCGCCCACCTTTCCTCAAAAAGAGGCAACATTCGTGGCTGTAGAATAAACGGTGCAGGATAAGTTACTTGTCAAGTTTAATATTACGGTTAGTGGTTTGTTTGAAATGCCAAGGCAAACATTGCTAATTTATTTAATGTTCCCTCCTGTTGGTACCACATGGCTGACCATTGTTCTAGATTGTTTTGATGTAAATGATATCGAGTATTGATATTGTTGTGCCAAGAGGTGTTTGAAATGGTGCCTTGACTAGAAATGTTTATCTTTGTCATTCATTCAGTCAGGTAGTGTAAACATCATGTGTTCATATGTGGGATTATTTTTCCCACAGACACTTTGAGCACATGAAGGATGACTCCATCGTCTGCAACATAGGCCACTTTGACTGCGAGATCGACATGAAGTGGCTCAATGAACATGCAGCGGAGAAAATCAACATCAAACCTCAGGTACAGGATTAATATTTGGTGGCTGCCACTCAAGACTGCACTAATGCATGGCATTTTTTTTGTTTGTTTTTAACCAGGAATTTAACCTAGTTTTCTTTAAATAATTTTAATTATTAATATTAAATAATTAAATAAGTAGTGTTATTGGTTAGACTTTATTTTATGTTGACGTAGTTACATTGTACTTGAAAAGTACGGAGTAATATTAACTACCTGTACTTAGTACAGAGTTATGGTTAGGGTTTGGTTTAGGGTTAATTACTTAATTATGCATAATTTACTGTAACTATAGTATAGCAAGTACATGTAGTAACCTTTGTCACCTTTAAATAAATGAATTGGTCTTTAAATAATTGGTTTGTTTTTTGTTGTTTTTGTTTAACCAGGAATTTGACAAAATTTTTCTTTACTTTTCAATAAATTTTAATAATTTTGTTTAATTATTAATATTAAATAATAATGTAAACAGGGTTTTCTCTGGGTCTTTGGTTGTGGTATAATATATCATACAGCTAAGAATATAATATAATATAATATAATATAATATAATATAATGTAATATAATGTAATATAATATAATATAATATAATATAATATAATATATAATATAATGTAATATAATATAATATAATATAATATAATATAATATAATATAATATAATATAATATAATATAATATAATATAATATAATATATAATCTTCACAAACACTCACAGAAGCATTTTAAAGCATTTTGTCAGCCGGTACTGGTACTGTAGAACAGTAGATATTATCACATTAAATGATCAAATAAATCTTTGGTGAGACAAATATTAATTTTTGGTGGCCAATATTTTGAATGCAGGACCACATGGTAGTTTTTATTTATTTTATTTTTTAGTTTAAATTAATTATTGCTCTTTTTAAATCTTTATTTTATTGGATTTTTTTTTTGAAAAAAATCATGCTGGTCCTCATGAACCAATGCATAAAATAGGCTTAAAATGAGTCTTGCTAAAATAGTAAAAAGATTTTAAATATTCAAAAAACATGAATTCAAAACTGACCCTATTTAGCTTCTAAATGCACATTCCTGGCTTTGCGAACGATTCAGCGTTTGTAACCAAACACCAAATTCCAGCTTTGACTGATCCTCCCCTTTTATACAGGTCGACCGTTACCGCATGAAAAATGGCCGTCACATCATTGTTTTGGCCGAGGGGCGTCTGGTGAACCTGGGCTGTGCCATGGGCCATCCGAGCTTTGTGATGAGCAACTCGTTCACCAACCAGGTCCTTGCCCAGATTGAGCTGTGGACTAACACCAGCAAATATCCACTGGGTGTATACTTCCTGCCAAAGAAGGTACAGTATCTTCATGTAGAAAATACAGCTGCTCTAGTCATATTGTCAGTTAATATGCACATTTTAAGAGTGTAAAAGGGTTGCAAAGCTTGCTTAATACACAAGCCAAGAAGCTAATCAGATGATATTTGTATCAGGGATACATGAATATATGAGATGTACATATTCCTCACTATGTCTTTTGTGCGTGTGTAGCTGGACGAGGAGGTCGCTGCTGCACACTTGGACAAGCTTGGCGTCAAACTGACCAAACTGACAGAGAAGCAAGCCAAATATTTGGGTCTGCCCTGTGATGGTCCATTCAAACCGGACCACTACCGCTACTAAGTAGCTTTGACCAATCACAGCTTCAGCTGTGGATGGGGACGGACTACACGATCATTGGCGGTTGTGCCACTTCTGCGGCTGTAATAGTGCTTAATCGTGTCTCTCACTCTCATCTCGAGTGCCTGCGAGCTCTCGCCAACGCCTTTTTGCTTTGATATCAAGTGCAACGCTAACTTGTGAACACATTGTCACTGTCTTGTTTGCATTCCTTGCTTTATTATACGGTTATATAAAAAAAAAAAAAAAACACAAAATTCTTCCATTAGGTCAGTAAATGAATATGCTGGTACATTTTGGTTCTTACTCTGAAGTGATTCCAGTTTGTCAGGTATCTACGAATTGAGTGAGGCTTGGCCTTTTGGCCATGCATACTTTTGAAAACCTGTTAAAATAATGAAAATTATGGGGGGAAAAAAAGTGTATTCATTTCTTTGTTAGCAGGCTGTGAGTTTGAGTGGGTCTGGGTAGCTTGTCCTGTTTCATTACATCCACTCATGAAGACCTGATGAAATAAATGTGGTGTTTGACTGGAACCTGCCTTGTTTACTTGTCTTTATTTCAGCACAGCGTTAGGAGACGCATAAAAATGGCGTGCGAGTGTGTGTGTGTGTGTGTGTGTGTGTGTGTGCGTGCAAGAGCGTAACTCAAGTACGCTACTTCACAGTTTCATGCGCTTTTAGTATTTACTAGTGTTTATTAGTTCCAAATCCTCCCGTCACGTGCTGTGTTCAGACTTAAGTTTTGTTTGGTGTTTGCTACATTCAGGATGTGTACTTTCTCGGAGCAGATAAAATAAAAAGGGAGTTCATATATCTGCTTGTACTGACCAAAATGTAGCCATGTGCAGTAATATTGAAAATTGAGGATGCAATGCATCATGGAATCGAATCGAATCGTTGGCATGATAATCATAATCGAACTGAATCGTGAGACCAGTGACGAATCGCAGCCCTATAATCAATATTGCTATTGCTCATATATGTGCTTGGGGGTCTGAACGAACACCAAAGCCCACGTGTTAAACTCAAGCATGTAAATTGTCTTGTTACATAGATGAATGATTCCTCAAAGGAATATGATAAATGATAAAATGGACAAAAATATCATTCTTGGGATCATAGAGACTTGGCGGTTTCTTTTTGACTCTGGGACGAGCGAGCAACCACCAATGCCATAACCACAGAGTGTTAGTAATCGCGAATGTTGTCGATTTTGTTAATTGAATTAAAGCTAAATAAAGTGTGAATATTGGTTGAAAAATTAAAATAAAATCAGAAGTGTTTCCTTGGAAACCATCTAAAATAAAATGTTTTGTTGAAGTATAAATGACTAAAACTAATAATAATTTATTAAATTAAAGCTATATATGTATTATATAATACTAAAATAACACTGGTAATCACGTGACAACATATTAAAGACCTTTGCAACAGCCTTGCACTGAGGCATGGGTTTTGCATGGGAATAAAACACTGCTCACTTTTACTTCAGAATTCATTTTAAGAATTGAAAGAAAGTAGACAACATAATTGCTATAATTGATCGTTTATAAGAAATTAGGGTTTGGGTTGAATGTAACCTTTTTCCCTTCTCATTTTTCTTTCATAACTGAGGTAAAATAATGTCAGAATTATGTGGTTTGTTGAAATGTTATTTTAGTTCATCTTGGCAACCTAAAGTCATTCTCGTGGCTGTTTAACACAAATACTATGTGAATGTTATCTTAAAAGGATAGTTATCCCCAAAAATGGCATCATTTATGTACCCTCATGTCAGTCCAAACCTGCATGACTTGCTTTCTTCACTGGAACACAAAAATCAATGTTGTTTGGACCCCATTGACATTTAAATATCTGGGTTTCACTGAAGAAGGGAAGTCAGATTTGGAACGAGAAAATGATGACAGCGTTTTAATTTTGGGGTGAAATATCCCTTTAAATCTAACCATCTCACATATGCGTGGACATACTTGTTGCAGTAGGATTTTCAGTTAGCCTACATTTCTTGTAATGAGTTTTCCAGCGACGGAGTATCTCCATTCTGATGTTAAACAGAACATTGTGAAGCTATTTCAAGAATCTTCACATCATTTGAGTTTATGACATTCCCCATAAAATAATCTTAATATCACAAGCCAAAACATGAAATTAAAACCGTTCCACTTGTCCAGTAACGATTTCTCAATTAAAAACATCATGCTAGGCTTTCACTGACAGACTTGTGATAATGACAACTCTTCGAAGAGAAACGAGGCCGCGGTACGCAGTAGGAGGAGCCGTGAAAAATGGCAGAACCGCTGTCAGTACCCGGCCTAATGAGCCCAGACTGGTTTATTCTGTAGATAAGCAATGCCTTAGTTATTCAAGTTGCCATACAGACACATGGCTTCAATCTAATTTGGCCCTTATTAGTTGGGAACTGTAAAATGGTGTAGTTAGCACTTGTGGGGTAAAGAAATGGTCTGTAGGCCATTAGATGTACTGGACCCCTAAAATGCCTGGGAAGTGTCCCCTGAGAGACATAACAAAGGCCTATCTTTTTGAGTTTTTTCTTTTTCCTCTCTCGCCCATTGCTTACTTTCAATGTGAACCAGCTGTGGCGTCTGGAGCCTTTAGTGTCACCCTGTGTGTGTGTGTTTGAATGTGTGTTTTATTACCTGTTGGACCGATAATTATTCAGGGTGTTTGGAACTGTCCTTACACTTTGATCTTGCTTTGCATAATCAGTTGTCTTCAAAGCAAGACCTTTTAAGTAGCTGCATTATAGTTTGCATGAAATACTTTTGGGATGCTTGTGGTGTGCCATGCTATACTTCATTTCAAACTATTTAAACAGCAATTTGATGGTTATGTTTATGCATGTAGTTTTTATGACCTCATTAAATGATAGGCTACATAGAATATATGTAAATATTTTTTATATTAATGACTATTTAAAAAAAAAATCACTTCTAACAGTTAGAAAAAAAAAAAAAAGTGGTGAAAAATGGTACTTCCCAAATCTTTATAAAACAGCTCAGAATTATGTGTTAGCTTCCCCAAGATAATTACCCCAACGTGATGTTATAATAATAATAATATTGATTTTTTTTTTTTTTTTTTAATAATGCTCTTCATTTCAAGTATGTCCGCTGGTTACTTTGCTTTTTTTACCTTAAAGTCTTCGTTCTGTCAAGGGGGTATTGCTGTCTCATGTTTCCATACAAGGACTTTAAAATGGTTTGCCTTAATCCTGTACATACCATACGCGGTGGAATCACTCATTGGCTGATTCTTGAGAAAGAGCCCTACGCCTCTCAAGTCTAATGTTTGTAGCTTTATAGCAATTTCATGCCTTTAAGTCACATTCAGCTATAAAGGAAAAATGTAGCCTAATAGAAGTAAAAACTTTGTGTATGAATGTAGCATACAGGTCGATGCTAGCTGTCAAGTTGATGTTTTATATATATATAACAGGGGTTAAACTGGGATTTGCTATGTGGGGTTTGTCTGGTTTCAGGCTTTCGAGGAGTGCACATGTGTACGCAAAGCCTACAAAATCTTAACAACTGACAAACTGTAAAAAATAAGCTGACAGAGCCCTCTGCTATATGAACACTAAAATGTAGATCAAAATCATTCTAGATGCTGGCAGTGTGCAAAGCTACATCTGATAACAATAAAAATCTTTCTGTAGGCCTAAAGGAGAGCACATCAATACAAAATACAGGGTTCAACATTAAGTCTTGTCATGTGCTTGTCTTTTGGACAAGTAAATTGGTCACTTGTCCGAGCAAAAAAGTTGCTTGTCTGGAAAAGTTTTTTTTTTTTTTTTTTGGTGTAAATATAATTTATTCTGAAGCTATATTCTCAACAGTGTTCCATCAGCTTTTGCATATTTATATCTGCATATTTATGATACTTCCCCCCCCCCCCAATCTTATTACATGCTTCATCTTTTATTTCAAATGTTTTACATTTGATCAATAAATTCAGTAAGCAGGACTGTTACGAATCTAATTAAATAATTTACACTGAAAAATCACAACTGCATTAAATAATGTGATATTCTTTAAATATTTTTGAATCTACAACTAAGAAATGTTAGGAAAATTTAAACATGAAACTGAACCGCCAGTAGGTGGCGGCAAGTGACTGTCCTAGTCATTCATTCAAACGATTCGTTCAAACGGCTGATTCATTCAAGAATGAGGCAGGTGTTTTGGAAGGGGCCATTGAATCTTTGACTCAACCGATTCGTTCAGAACGCTGAATCATTCAGTAATAAAACGCAGCTGAGTGTCGCTGTGAGCGATGCGCTATATGGTTGTGCTGTGATCTTTGTTTGGAACTATTTTCGCTGCTGAAATAAAACAAAAACAGTCAGTAGCATCTAAAATGTAAGTGACTTTATTAACTTGTATTGAATTTACTTAATTAAGTTATTATTGAATGTATAAAAGTAGTGTCACATTTTCAATCGTGATTCCAATAACGCAGAAAACAGCACTCTTGGTCGTGTGATGTTACGTAACTGTATCATATGTTATAAATATAAAAAAACCTCAACATTTTGAATTTTTACAGCAGCATGTTTTCTTTGTGCTGCACTCATTTGTTTCGACTTCCCAACAGCGTCACCTTGTTACTGTCAGCACATATTATTATTATCAATCATACACTAAATGTAAGAGAATGATGCTTGCGTTTTGGTGATTCCCTAGCTATTTTTGTTTATGTTTTAATCAGGACAAGCAAAACTCTGTTTCTCTTGAACCTTCAAAAAAATTAAGCGAGCCCTTATAAGCCTATGTGCGGCTCCGGCCCAATTTAACCCCTGTGTGTGTGTGTGTGTGTGTGTGTCTGTGTGTGTGTGTGTGTGTACATATATATATATATATATATATATATATATATATATATATATATATATATATATATAAGTACGCTATCTATCAGACAGCAAACGTTAAACAAAGTTAATGCGTCTTTTATGGCTATAAATGAGGATATTTTGGGGGGTATTAGCCTATCATCTAAACTAAAAAAACAAAACGGAGCAAGTTGTCACAGCCTAATTACCAACAGGTCAAAAACCAGAAACCAGCAAAGGCAATTTCATGAATTAAATTCGATAGACAAATTAAAAGTTCAATTTTTTTATTATTATTATTTTACTCTACAATGTTATGAATTTTTACAATAAGCGCAATATTCTCAGTTTCTCCTCAGTTTATAACTGAGTAGCTAAATCAGTTAGCGACCCTGATACATTCATTGCTTGAATCAATAATGATATAGACTTTGCATCCACAATTGTCCAGTTAAATACATGAATGTACAGAAATGTGTGATGTTTAAAATCGACCCAAGAACTATATTTACTCATCTAGTTCGCTTTTCAACAAAAATATTCCCCATTAGCCTTAAAAAAGGACAATTTGCCTACAAATCTTCACCACATTTTACACAGACATAGTTCGCCATTATTGCTGTTTTTGTTTTCTGTAACATAATATGGAATTTTATTTAAATAAGCTCTCTGAAACTGTCGTTTAATTTATTTATATCTCTATTTTTACTGTCTTTTATTTATCTGTTAGAGTGTCAGTAGGCTAAACACCGACATCTAGTCTATTTCGCGACAATTGTGGTTGTCGTGCTGATTTTTTTTTTTTTTGTATAGCAGCTCAAACAGGTTACGGGTGATTTGACTTTTTTTTTTCTCCATAAAGTGCTTACCACACAAAGTGTTCATACATACATTAATATACTTTTCCTTAACGTAAACATTTTAAAATACGTTTCTAAGTAATTAAAAGGTAATTTAAAGTACTTTGGTAATCACCCAGGTAGCTCTCCTTTATTCCCAGGCGCATCTGACGAGCTGTCGCTACATCAGGCCGGGAAATGTCCGAAAATTCGGATCGTGGTCATGATTATATGATAGAGAATCAGTTGTCTTAATCCCACAGGGTTTTATAAACAAGCCTTAAGGATAGGGACAGTCACATGATCATCCTGATCATGATGGCTCCTGTCAGAGAGAGTTCAGCACTTCGGGTAGCCCATGCGGCAGTAGCAGACGGTCTTGAACAGGCGGCAGTGGCAGAAGGCGCACTGATCGCAGCACACCGCGTTCGGCGTCTTGCAGCTGCTCCAGAGCGGGACGCAGTTCGGCGGCGGCGGAGGTCTCTTTATTCGGTTGCTGAATTTCTGAAACGTATAAAATTAAAACATGTGCTTTTTATACGTGCAATATTCATGTGACAATTTTTTATTATTTAAATTAACATAAAAAATAAGTAGGAACCCATCCAGTAATTATTGTGAAAATTATTTGCATCAAATTTGAACACAAACTACGACCGTGGTAGCCTACCCCTGTTATTTTGTCAGTTAGGCTACTCCACGACCAACGAATGTGCCTCTAAATAAACTTTCATCAAAATCATAGTTAGCAGACAAAAGTGTCAGAGAAGAGCTTGACGTCACGTGTGATGTGTGAAGAAAACAAGGAAAATCCAGGTAAATATCAAGATTTCATATTTTATGAAAATAGTAGGCCTATTTAATTGTGTGAAATGGCAGATACGAAATTAGCCTTTAGCAAAACAAGAGTCGACCATATTATCCCAAATATGTTTAAAATATATTGGCTGATTTCCACCACATGCTACTAAACACAATACATTCAAAATATAGTTAAAATATTTTATTAAACATAGATAGATAGATAGATTTTTTTTTTTTATAATAGGCTACTGATGCAAGGCTGTTGAATAAAAAGATGAAGATTTTATATGGATATATATATATATTTTTTTAACATATATATGCAATTAAACATTTTTATTATCAGCATATTAGCTTTAAACATTTTAAATCTCCATGAACTGAAATAAATACCCTGAGTGAAATATTTTATTTTTAGTAGGCTATTTTCTCATTATTGTATAGTATGTATGGGTCAAATGTATTAAAGCTGTTTATGAATGTGACATTTAATCCAATATATAACTTTACAAACCTTTTTTGGTTTCTTTTCCGATTTCTTGTTCTTCTTGGGTGTTTTTGAAAGCCCTTCGATAATAGAAAATACAGATAAATTTGAACATAGATTAGTGAAGTTTTAAACTTTCTAAATTAGTAACAAAGAAGTGTCAAATGAAGAATGATACATTTATGGATGTGATTTTTAAAAGAAAAATAGCACTTGGCTGGAAGTTTGTGTTGACCATTTCTAGTAAATTATTTACTATACTTGATTAATAATGGTGATGATTTGTTTTGTATATTTTCAGAACTTGCGTGTGAGAGAAAGAAGCCTTACCGACTATGAGCACAGGAGGTTCATCTGTTTGGTTATTGAATTGTAAGCTGATGGTTGTTTGGTTGGAGCTGTATTGTTCCTCCATAAGAATGT